>NC_134883.1:34364265-34396765 GCF_041734735.1 Babylonia areolata
GAACTAAAACCCTGACTGTTCAAAACAAAAGTAAAACTTGTGTGTTCTTGTTTATATTATATGATTTGTCTGTGTTTAGATTAATGAATTTTTGAAGCTGTTGTTGATAACTTGGGATTGGGATGCAGTTTGTCAGCTCAGTTAGTAATTGTTTTATCCTGCCGAGAAAGTGAACACCTTGCAGAGCTGTGGAAGAATATGCATGGGAAAAAAATCAATGTTTCACATGACCTACAACCAAGCATGTGACAGGTTTTTTTTAACGATCATGTATTGAGAACAGCAGCACCACATTAATTTGTCAGCTGCTGGCACATTTTTTTTCTGGCTTGTGTGTTGTCTCAGATGTAAAAGGGAAGTGAGAAGAAATTATCTCAGAATACAGAATGTTAAGACTTAGCAGCCAACATATGATATTTAAAAGAAAAAAACAATGATATTAATAAAAACAACAACAAAAAACGAAGCAGAGTAAAACTGACAGACTTTCTATCAATCGTTTCCACATGTATCAGGTGTTCATACTGGTCTATGTAGGCATGACACTGTTGACAGTAAAATTGTTTCAGCATTTGTCTCTGCCCTGCATGCAGGTCTTTACGATCCTGGATTTGAATACTGAAAATATCTTGTGGCTTAAACTGGAGGTGTGAAAATGTCTAATCTCTCGATAAACATATACTGTACCTGGACATGATGCTTACTCTTTGTCAAATGTGTATATTAAAGATGCAGTATAGTCCTTAGCAGTATTTATTTGTCACGAATAGAAACACAAATACACCATGTATACACCTAGTCCCAGTTTCTCAAATGGAATGGCTGCTTATATTATGCCTTTTTGAAGAAAAACAAAAACAAAAATGGGCACACAATTCAGCTTAATGCACGTAGTTGAACATCTGCAGTTCTTGGTATCAGAAGGTGAGGAATTAAAATCAGCACAGCATTATACTTTCTGACAGGTATCAGTAACACTGCCTGTTGTGTCTGGAAGCATGCACTCAGCTAGAGAACACCACAGCTGCTGTTTTTTTAACAATCATGTATTGAGAACAGCAGCACCACATTAATTTGTCAGCTGCTGGCACATTTTTTTCTGGCTTGTGTGTTGTCTCATGTAAAAGGGAAGTGAGAAGAAATTATTTCAGAATACAGAATGTTAAGACTTAGCAGCCAACATATGATATTTAAAAGAAAAAAACAATGATATTAATAGAAAAAACAAAACGAAGCAGAGTAAAATTGACAGACGTTCTATCAATCGTTTCCACATGTACCTGGTGTTCATACTGGTCTATATAGGCATGACACTGTTGACAGTAAAATTGTTTCAGCATTTGTCTCTGCCCTGCATGCAGGTCTTTACGATCCTGGATTTGAATACTGAAAATGTCTGGTGGCTTAAACTGGAGGTGTGAAAATGTCTAATCTCTCGATAGACATATACTGTACCTGGACATGATGCTTACTCTTTGTCAGATGTGTAAATTAAAGATGCAGTATAGTCCTTAGCAGTATTTATTTGTCATGAATAGAAACACAAATACACCATGTATACACCTAGTCCCAGTTTCTCAAATGATATGGCTGCTTATATTATGCCTTTTTGAAGAAAAAAAAAAGGGCACACAATTCAGCTTAACGCACGTAGTTGAACATCTGCAGTTCTTGGTATCAGAATGTGAGGAATTAAAATCAGCACAGCATTATACTTTCTGACAGGTATCAGTAACACTGCCTGTTGTGTCTGGAAGCATGCACTCAGCTAGAGAATACCACAGCTGCTGTTTTTCAGTTTAACCAAATAGTGGTATGAACATAGCAGCAGAGTCCAGCCCACTTCCCTTATCCCCTTCCCCTCTCTTCCTTCCTCTTTGTTCAGCTCAACATACACATGCAACAGGACTCGTGGCCACAGTTGGCCTGGTGAGATGGAATCACTGACGCATCTGAGATAACACATATGGGAAGTGCTGACCAGTCAGCAAGTTATTGTGTAAGCCTAATGCTTTTCACACAACTGCGAATGGAAAATGGATTTGGCAACTAATTGTACTACTACTTCCTGATTATAACGACGACAGACAACTTCTTATTGCCATAACTACTTAATTCCACAGCTTATGTCCACTTTTCATTCTAGTACCCCTAAGTTTATTCATATTTATTTAATTCCACATTTGGTGTCATATACTGTGCCATGTCAGACTGATGCAAACTAGGCCTATCGGTTTGCTCTGCTTGACCAAATTTCGCACGGCTGACAGTGAAAAGACGAGTCGTCTTCTAATTCCACAACTTATCCCCACTTCTGATTCTGATAGCAGTGATATATACAGACAATTAACTTTATAATATATATGTTCAGTAGCCTACTGATTAAAAAAAAATCTTATTCCAAATGACATGCGATCATTTGTTACCAAACAACTTATACTACTTTATTATTATTCTTGTTTTATCAGATAATGTATGGTCTAAGAGTTATACAGAGACACAATGCACCCTCCATTTCACAAGTGTGTATCTGTTAACACTCACTATGGTGCAGTGTACCATGGGTAAACTCAGGCATGCACAGACTGACAGTCTTCTCTGATTTGGTGAAACCCTTCACAGATCAGTTACACACACTTGACGTATCAAGAATAAACAATACTCACAGACCATGGATTTGTACTGGTCAGATTTTTTCCATCTTACACAACATATTTTAAGTAAAGATAACCAAAAAATATCTCTTACTCTGCAAACCCTGATATCAGTTGTTATAACAAGTTTAACACTTGTAAACACAACGCAGCTGCCTTATACACATACCATAGTTCAGTGGTAGCATCTAAGCATGGTTTAGAGAGGTGCGGGAACAGAAGGGCAGGCTGTAAGTGGTATGAATATTTGACACAAGCCATCTTACATAGTGCCTCAGAACAGCTGAATTAAATTGTTAGATTTGAAAGGTAAACTGCAGCTGAAATAAAGTTGTGTGTGTGTGTGTGTGTGTGTGTGTGTGTGTGTGTGTGTATATATATATATATATATATACATATACATATACATATATTATGGCTTTCTTATTGTTAAATGAATAAACATGGAGTAAAAACCTCCATCGGAAGTATATTTTAAATATTTAAAGATGGAAGGGAGAAGTTAGAAAAGTATCCAAATGCTTATTCTGAGACATGCTATTAATGTATTTGTTTTATATAACATATACCAGTACATCTTACAGTAATAAGAAGTAAATAATATACCAAACTGAGAAGTCATTGTTATATTTTTGTCTTCAGCAGTTGAGATGTTTTATGAATTTATCTTCTTTTTTTTTTTCTTTTTCAGCTTGAAACATTACTAGTATGGTTTGAAACTGTGTGCAGGTCCAACATAAACATCAACGATGTATTGGGGAACTATTCTTTGACTCTAGTGGAAGCACTGGACACACTGGCTGTAAGTTTTGATACATCACAAGTGGGATACAATGCGTATGTTTTATGTTGCATTGTGTTGTATTACATTGTACCAGCCATGTTGATGTATTGACTGAAATTTGCACACACACACACACACACACACACACACACACACACACACACACACACACACACACAGTGTATACATTGCACTTTTGTTCACCAATTCAGACACACTTCTGCTATGAATCACTTCATTCATGATCTGAAATGATGTGCAGCATATTGCTCATGAACGTTGGACAGCTCTAATAAAACTAGTTTTCTGCTTTGTAATTGTATACAAGTGTATAAGTTGATGCTTTGCAAGTCAGTCACGTTATATAGAAATGATTGTGGACTTCATTGCAAGTTTGACCAAGTGTATGAAAAATGTCTGTGGACTGTATGAAACATTATTTAAAAGCAAATGTTTAACATGCATGTTTACACACATACACATGCGCACATACACATGTAACATACACTATTCACACAAATAATGAAGCATGCACTCATGTGTGTGCACAGTACAAACACTCCACTTACAGTCCTTTTAAGTATGTGCATATTTTTTTTCAGTACATTGTGCAGTCTTGGTAAAAGAAGATACCTGCTTCTGTTCAAAAGATTTTCTAGTTTTGTATTTGCTTCTTTGCCTCCTGTACAGGCTACATCCATGTAGTTTGATTTGTAATCCTTCTGTAGTAACAGATCAGCTGAATAATTTGTTTTGTAATCATTTAAGGTACCATATAGATATTAAGCATAAATGTTTGCATGAAAATGATGAATTGATATTTGTTAATTGTCAGGTGTTCTCGACGCCTTCCAAGGAAATTGAATTGCTTCTGTTAGATTTTTGTGTCCAGTATTTTATAAAGTACTTTGAATCACGGTGTCAAAAGCATTATTGACATGCACATCCCTACATTAACTATACACAACATGGAAATAAGTAACTTGTGTTGTTTCCTTCCAGTTTTGGCAGAAACAGAAAACTTAAAGGATTTAGATTATCAAACAGCCTGTTTAAACTGTATTTAACCACTTTTAATTTTGTCCATCAATGTGATATTTTGGTATTATGTTACAATTATTTATATATATATATAGAGATCTCTCTCTCTCTCTCTCCATATCTATCTATCAATATATATGGGGTCCTTCATCAGTGGCTGGGATGCATATGATGTCATGACCCCCACTGACAACCAGCACTGAAGAATGACCCAATCATAATATATATGGTTCCAGAAATATGATAAGAATATATATTTGTAATCATAATAAAGTATGAGATGTATCATGATACAAATAACTTACTTTTAGAACTTTATCATCATGCAGTAGCAGCACCACCCACCATGTCATCTGACTAATAATAAAACTTTTTTGTGTGTGTGTGTTTGTGTGTGTGCGTGATGTTTTTTTTTTTTTTCTGCCCCCAGGTGATGGGGAATGCCAGTGAGTTCCAGCGAGCTGTTCAGCTGGTGATTGACAACGTCCGGTTCGACAACAACAACGTGGTGCAGGTGTTTGAAGCCACCATCAGGTTGGTGGAACCGCAGTCCCCTGCCCTTTCTCCCCCCCACCCCCCGGCTCCCCACCACCACCGCACCCCCTCCAATATCTTCCTCATCCACCAACCCCTCACCTGCCTCTCCCTGTCTGCCTCCCTTCGGTCCCCAACACCTTCCCGCCCGGGCCCTGCTTATCACTGTTGTAAATTGTTTTCTTTGGTGGGAGTGTCTCTGTATTATATAAATTTCCACTTTTTCATTTTGGTGATGTAAAAAAAAAAAAAAAAAAAAAAAATCATTTATTAATTTTTTTATTGTTTTTTTTAAATGACATAACAAATACCAAAAAAAAAAAAATTCTTTTTTTTCAAAAAATTACAACCAAATTTTATTCTTGAGCATACACACAGTTTCTAATATATATATATATATATATATATATATATATATATATATATTTATATATATATGCATATATGCAAGTGCATGCATGTGCATGTCCGCAAACATACCAATGACCTCTCCAATTATGCAGATATACCTCATGCTTATGTACCTATACAAACGTATGGAAAAATAAAAGACACAGAGACATACAAATGAGTGCTTTTCAAAGGTTATGGCCTTGTTCAAAAGTAGTTAAACTGAATAAATCAATCAATAGATTGATAAAAAAATGCCTGGGTTATCCCTGCATGGAATATGCTGGATTTTCAGTTAAGATTCCTTCATCATTACCTTGAACCCTTGTTTATTTTACATAGTTTTGGTAAAATAAAACAGGTGCTTAGCTTCAGAAACAGCTACCATACCCTGGCCTCAAAGGTTTCTCTTTCAGTATTACAAAAAATCAGTCACTCCTGCCCATGTGTTTTGACATGTCTGACCCATGTCTGTGCACTGTTTTGTTATATCACAGACAGATAGTTGTGTTGGTTGTGTGTGGGAGAATGATGAAATGTGTGGCTGTTACCAAAGACTTGGTTTGTGTTTGTTGCTCATAAACATGTTACTTGATGGAATTTTTATATATCAGCACACACACACACACACACACACACACACACACACACACACACACACAGACAGAGTTGCAAATTGTCAGTGCAGCTAGAGATTTTGGAATTCTAGTGTTAATGTTCCAAAATGTGTAGAGACTTTTATGTTGAGCAAGGATGTTATGATTGCATATTGTTTGTATTTTGTCATCCTAGCCAGAGGTGAGTTACCTCTGGTTGTATATCACAGTTAACTCTCCCCCCATCCCCACCCCCCAAAAAATCTTCATAAGAAACACAAAAGCATTACTATTTTGGTCATTATGTGAGCCCCATAGAAAAAAACAAAGACACACACACACACACACACTGCCCATCCTGGATTATAACCACCATTCCTCACAACTTTCATCTTTTAAGCTGTGAATATATTTTGTCCTGAAGGTGATGGGCAGGTCTCTCCCACATTGACTTGAAACCTGATAAATTAAGTTCACAGACGTTTTGTTTATAGCTCCAAGGGCTACCTTGTGACTAACTGCCTGAACTGTCATTAGAGGATCTATCCTGTCTTAATTTGCTTAAAACCTCCAGGGCATTGATGGTTGACTTAGGCCAGCTTTTTTTTTAGTTAGGCTGTGAAATGCAGGCCTGTATATTTCTTCCAATGTTAGACATGGCAAATCACTTGTTATCTCCTTATGTAAAGAAGGAAGAAACTTTTTGACACTTAAAGAGAGCCTTTCATAATCGTTTTTTGAAGATTGTTTTGTAAGAGAGGGAAGAGACTGTTATAGCAGAGAGAATCTGATTGTCATTGTTTTTAGATTGTACCATGTATGGATGAATCTCTGATTTACAGATGTTCAAACCCACAACCTGTTTGCAACAAAAGTAACCGCCAAGCCACTTGTGGTTTCTACCAAACGTTTTTGATTGGTTCTGGTTGAAAGACAAATAAATGAGTGCCGTGATGGTTTGTGAGATCTCCGTTTTGCTTGGAGATCTGCTGCTCCAGACATGTGGGGTATGACAATGATGGATTATGTCTTTAAAAATGGTTGATCGAGGCTGTCGCTCACTATTGACTTGAGAAGCTTTTATAATGAAGTAATGTTCTGAAGTATCTTGGGGGGGGGGGGGGGGGGGGAGGGAATTATTGATTGGATGGTAACATGTGTTACAGCTTGAGTGAGTGAGAGAGAGAGAGAGAGAGAGAGAGAGAGAGAGAGAGAGAATGTGTGTGGGTTTGTGTGTGAAAGATGTTATTTGCAAAAAAATATTTTTTCTCTTTTACAAATGACCCTTTTAAGAGTGGAGTTGTAACATATATATATATATGATCTCTGTGGGTCGTTTTTGCCCTCCTCTAAACAGGAAAGAGTTCAGTTGTGAGAGGGAGGACAGAAAATTGTGTGTCAGGTCAGGATTGTACATCCACTTGGCCAACAAAAATAAAAATGTCCTGGCTCATTCAAATGTAACAAGACGTTTGTCCTGTATTCACCAAGATGAACGGGGCATTAAAACCGATCACTCAGCATGTCAAGCTTAAAGTTGTCAGTCAGAGCTAACAAAGAAACATATCACACAGTGACCTCGCCAGTGAAAGAGTAATGGGACGATTTTTTTCATTTTCTGCTATAAACTGATCGGACATTCCCAGTCCTAGTTTATCAGTGCATGTCCAACGTCTGACGCCTATGTACGCCCCTGTGTGTTTGTGTGTGTGTGTGTGTGTGTGTGTGTGCGTGTGTGCTTACTCTGATGCCGGAACTGCGGCACCATGACATAGATGAAGACTGGCAAAGATGTGTGCGTGCAGGGTGCTGGGCTCCTTACTGTCGGCTCACCTGATCATCACAGACCCTCAGCAGCCGTTTGGAGACATGGCTCCGCCGGACTACGACGGTGAGCTGCTGTCCATGGCTCACGACTTGGCCTCTCGACTGCTGCCCGCTTTTGAGGCCACCGCCACAGGCATTCCCTTTCCCAGGGTAGGTGTCAGCCACTGTCTCTTGTTTTATGCTGCGATGCTAGAAATGATTTGAGCTGAGTGACCTTTGTTGTTTGTTTCCCGTTTTTGAGGCCACCACCATGGGCATTTCCTATCCCAGGGTATGTGTCAGTCACCGTCTTTTGTTTGTGTATGCTGCGATGTTTTTTGCCAAGTGCTAGACATGATATGAGCTGAGTAACATTTGTTGTTTGTTTCAGTTCCTTTTTTTGTGTGTGTGTATTTGATTGATTAGTTTTTGTATGCATGTGATTGATTGGTGTGAATGCGCTTTGACTGGTCTTTACAAAAAAATTAGCGCTACATGAAAAATACATGGGTTATGTATTTATTATTTTGAGTTGTATTTATTATTGTGAATGAAAAGTTCTCTTGTCTGTGAAGTTGTTTTTCTTTTCTCATTCTGTTCTTCTCTGTTTAACAGTTTAACAAAAACACAACTTTGTTTTGTTGTTGTACATTTGCAGTATCATGGCATTTTCTCTCCCCTTTTTGTGTTTGTCCCATTGACTTGTTTGTCTTTGTGTGAAGAACCAACCTGTTAATGGATGGAAGATATATTTTAATGCGTATATGACGCCTTTGTAATTAGCCATCCAGTTGGCATGTATTGTTGTATGTTGTTGGCTTTGTCCAGTTTGTGATTTGACATAAGTGAATTAAATCATAGTGACTGTTCCCTACTGTGCAAGTGCTGTATTCAAAAACAAAATAATATTGTGAGAAAGACAGTTATGTTCTTAACACCTTGCTGTGGTTTAAATGATCATATTTATAGAAATGAAGAGAATATGTGCAGGGCTGTGAAGTTATCTCAAAATCTTTTTTTTTAGCGGCCATTACAGACAGAAATCCCATGTTTTACAAATATTATTATTACTACTGCTGCTGTTTGGAACATTTATTGAATGTTACCATTATTGATAAATGGTATCATTATTATATGTTTTTAAGGATTATTAATCTTTTTTTTTTTTTTTTCAAACAATCATCTGTCAACCAGATGTGCTTGAAGAGCCCCTTCCTCACTCCAACACCCCACAGATGTTTCTTTCCCAGCCATCACCACCACTGCATCTCATGTTTAAAAAAAGAAAGAGAGAGAACAGAGAGATGTCTTTTTTATACTCAATTTTGTCAAGCAGGAATCTGCAAGCATCTAGAGTCCCCACTCTTTTATGTACAAATGCCACAGCTGTGTGTTTATCATATTCATTTTTCACTGTATGTGTGCCCAGGTCAGTATGTTAAAGGAAGTACCAGTTTGTCAATCAGGAATCTGCAAACATCCAGTGTCCCCCCACACACTTTCTTTAAGAAAAAATACCACATCAGTATCAGTATCAGTAGCTCAAGGAGGTGTCACTGCATTCGGTCAAATCCATATACGCTACACCACATCTGCCAAGCAGATGCCTGACCAGCAACATAAACCAACGCGCTTAGTCAGGCCTTGAGAAAAAAAAAAAAGGAAAAAAAAGACACATCTGTGTGTTTATGACATTCATTTTCACTGTATGTGTGCCCAGGTCAACCTGTCCAAGGGAGTGCCAGCAGACTGTGTGAACGAGACGTGCGTGGCAGGGGCGGGCACCCTGCTGTTGGAGTTTGGCGTGCTGTCCCGCCTCCTGTCGGACCCCGTGTACGAGTTTTACGCCGAGCAGGCCGTGAAGATGCTGTGGAAGTACCGCTCCAACGTGACAGGCTTGTTGGGTGAGTCTAGGTGCGGGGTGATTGTGCACTTGTTGGGTGAGTTAGACGTGCAGGGGGGGATGTGTGCTTGTTGGGTGACTCAGATGTACAGGGTGAGTGTGCACTTGTTTGATGAACTTAGTCGCATGGTGAATGCACTTGTTAGGCAAGTTAGACATGCAGTGAGTGTGCATTTCTTTATATACAATGTGTGAAAAGTACACTTGATAGATGAGTCAGACATGTGCTCTTGTTAGGTGAGTTAGACTTGCGATGAGTGTGCACTTGGTGAGTCAGACGTGCGATGAGTGTGCATTGGTGAGTCAGACGTGCGATGAGTGTGCACTAATTAGGTGAGTTAGACGTGCGGTGAGTGTGCACTTGTTTGGTGAGTTAGACGTGCGGTGAGTGTGCACTTGTTTGGTGAGTTAGACGTGTGGTGAGTGTGCACTTGTCAGGTGATTTATATACAGTGTGTGAAAAGTGTGCACTTTATAGGTGAGTCAGACATGTGGAAAATGTGCACTTATTAGGCGAATTATATGTGTGGTGACTGTGCACTTGTTAGGTGAGTTTGACGTGTGATGTGAAAAGTGTACACTTGTCAGCTGAATTAGATGTGTGAAAAGTGTTGACTTGTTAGGTGAGTTAGATGTGTGAAAAGTTTACACTTGTCAGGTGAATTGCATGTGTGAAAAGTGTATACTTGTTAGGTGAATTAGATGTGCGAAAAGTGTACGCTTGTTAGCTGTATTGGACGTGTGAAAAGTTTACACTTGTTAGGTTAGTTGGACGGATGGTAAGTTTACACTTGTTAGATTAGTTACAGGTATGGTGAGTACACTTAATGATAATGATAATGATGATAATGATAATAGTCTTTATATGGCGCAAACTCCCCATAAAATGGGTTTTTAGCGTCTCACATGAAACAATACATATACGCTAGTGCATAATAACATACCTCTGCACATGAAAAAACAGCACAAAAATGTATATTTATATACACTAATCCAATACTACAGACTCATGAGTACACATGCGGTAGACATAGCATGCTTGTTAGGTGAGTTACGTATGTGGTTGATGATGATGATGATGATGATAATGATGATATGGATATTTACATGGCGCCTATCCTCGGTTGGAGACCAAGCTCTAAGCCCTTTACACTTTACATTTGTTAGGCAAGTTAGACACACACTGATTTTTACAATTGACAAGAGTTTTAATCACCAGAGAAGCACTAGAATGGTTTCAAGACTGCGCTGTTGTCAAGACTCCATCCATGCATGTATTTTGTATTTCTTTTTATCACAACAGATTTCTCTGTGTGAAATTCGGGCTGCTCTCCCCAGGGAGAGCGCGTCGCTACACTACAGCGCCACCCATTTTTTTGTATTTTTTTCCTGCGTGTAGTTTTATTTGATTTTCCTGTCAAAGTGGATTTTTCTACAGAATTTTGCCAGGAACAACCCTTTTGTTGCCATGGGTTCTTTTACGTGCGCTAAATGCATGTTGCACATGGGACCTCAGTTTATTGTCTCATCTGAATGACTAACGTCCAGACCACCACTCAAGGTCTAGTGGAGGGGGAGAAAATATTGGCGGCTGAGCCGTGATTTGAACCAGCGCACTCAGATTCTCTCGCTTCCTAGGCGGACGCGTTACCTCTGGGCCATCACTCCACTGTGAGGGGTGAGGGGTTTGATGTACAAACATGTATACACTCATTCATGCATGATTATTATTATTATTACACAGTTATCATTCTAATTTCCATGCCTTGTCGTGCAGGCAATGTGATCAACATTCAGACCGGGGAGTGGGTGAACAAGATGAGTGGGCTGGGCGCCGGCATGGACTCCTTTTACGAATACCTCATCAAGGTGAGTGGTTCGATACCTCATCAAGGTGAGGAGTTGGTAGTTGGGGTGAGTGGTTCGATACCTCATCAAGGTGAGGGGGTTGGAAGTTGGGGTGATGGTTCGATACCTCATCAAGGTGAGGGGTTGGTAGTTGGGGTGAGTGGTTCGATACCTCATCAAGGTGAGGGGTTGGTGGTTGGGGTGAGTGGTTTGATACCTCATCAAGGTGAGGGGTTGGTGGTTGGGGTGAGTGGTTTGATACCTCATTAAGGTGAGGGGTTGGTAGTTGGGGGTGAGTGGTTTGATGCCTCATTAAGGTGAGGGTTGGGGTGAGTAGTTTGATACCTCATCAAGGTGAGGGGTTAGTGGAGGTGGGGGTTAAGTGGTATGATTGTGGGCTGCCTGTTGCCGATGATTTTGTTGTTGTTGTTGTCTCTGTTAGCTGTCTGTGTATGTGTTGTTGTTTCTTCTGTCTGTCACTCTTTCTCCCAAGGTTCAGGAATTATTTCCAAGAAAGCATCAATATCAGTATATTTATGTTCTAGCCATGCAAGATCAGCTACATTTTTTTTTGAAGAAATAAGCAGTCATTCTTTCTTTCTACACAAACCCAATTTTCTTTGAAATTTTTATGGTGTATATATAACAACTACATAGTAGAATTTCAGGTACATTTTAAAAGTGTTTCTAAAGGCGAGTTTTTGACAGACTGAGATGTACTTCAGAAGAGTTCATTGTTACTGAACCATTCAGGAGAGTTCATTGCCATCATACTTTCTGTGCTTCAGAAGAGTTATATTAATCTTTAACTGTACCTATTTGATCAAAACCTCTTTCGTTGCTTTGTTCCAGGCTTACATTTTGTTCGGCGACGAAGACTTTTTGCGAATGTTCAACGAATCTTATGAAACCATCAAATTTCACATGCGTAAAGGGTAAGGATGATGGAATGATAGGACAGCTATATATAGGAGGAATAAGTGGTCATACAATGGGTTAATTATCAAGGGTTCGACAGGATGGGCACAACAGCCAAGTGGTTAAAGCGTAGAACTTTTCAATCTCAGGGTACTGGGTGTGATTCCTGGTCAATGCTGTCTGGTGGGTTAAGGATGGAGATTTTCTGATCTCCCATGTCAACAGATGTGCTGACCAACTGGTGCCTGAACCCTGTTCGTGTGTTTACACTTGAAGAAGATCAAATACACATGTTACCCATGTGTAGTGTTCTGGTCGTGGACACATGAACATATCCAGCTTGCACTCCCTTGAAAATGGAAGTATGAATGCCTGCATGGCAGGATAGAAACAGTCACGCACTTTAAAGCTGACTTGTACAAACAAGTGACTGTATGAGTTGCAGCCCATTGATGCAGAAGAGGAAGTCTTCAACATTTAATATGTTGATAATCATCTGCCCTCCATTGAACATTCACGGTGGTACTGGTTCTAGACCATTCAGCTGTGTACAACTGATTTACAGAGGTTCCTTTTGAATCCCATGACTTTTCTTTGTGTGCATGTTGCTGTACTTGAAACCTATGTGGAAATAGCTGTCGCAGTGTTTGCATGCACTGTTTAGTTTGCAGTACTGCTGACAGAAGTCACAAGTGTGGCAAATGTTACCAGTTAGTGGATGTTTACTGCAACTTGTGAATAACTGAGAGAAAAGAAAAGGAAGGTAATAATGGTAGGGTAGAGGATTCATGAGTCATATTACCAATAAAAGTAATTGTGATAAATAAGTTTTTGATTACAGAATGGTATGTGACATCAGCAATACATGTCACATATTGTGCAGGGAATCATGGAAAATGCCTTGAATATTGCCGTATCTTGTGCATAAACATATCTCCATTTAACATTCAAATACTGAAATAGATTCACAAAATTGTCCTCTACTGTTGAAGGTTTTAGTTAACGTACGCGTGTGTGTGTGTGTGTCTGTGTGTGTTGTGGATGTGCAGTCGGGAACAGTGTAACTCGGGTGACGGCAGTCCCCCCATCTACGTGAACGTCAACATGATGACGGGAGAGATGGTCAACACCTGGATTGATGCTTTACAAGCTGCCTGGCCAGGAGTACAGGTAACTAACTGTTCTTGATCAATAATGTGCAGAAGACTTAAAGGGTTGAAATATATCAGCATGCACACATGTACATACATGTTAATAATTGCGCTTTATGATAGTGGAATAAGTGAGAAAGGAACAGTTTATACAAACACTAAGGAATTCACACTAGGTCAGGAAAAACCCAGACACTGCTGTAACATTTTAAACACTAGAGTTTCCCAAATAATGTCCATTCATAGCAAAACAGACATACTTTGGAACTTGGTGTTTTTTTTGGGGGGGGGTGTGGGGGGGTGGTGGTGTTGCCAATGAAGAAAGGCAGTGTGAAGCACCCGAAAAAGAAAAAGAATAAAAAATTGAAAGGAAAAAAAGAGAAAAGGAAAAGAATAAAAGAATAAAGAAAAAAAATGATAAAAGATAGGGGTGCTCTGTTGTCTGCATGCAACTAAGGCCTCACCCTTTTTTTTTCCTTTTTTTTTTTAAATTAAAGAAAGAAAAAAAAAAGGGTTGTCCCTGGCAAAATTCTGTAGAAAAACCCACTTCGATAGGAAAACAAATGCAATGCAGAGAAAAAAAAAAGGGGGGTGGCGCTGTCAGTGTAACGACGCGCTTTCCTTGGTGGGAGAACGGCCCGAATTTAACGCAGAGAAGTCTGTTGTGACGAAAAAGAGTGAAACTCGTGCGCTCGGTTCCTCTCCAGGTTCTGGCGGGGGACATGGAGGAGGCCATCTGTTCCCATGCCTACTACTACTCCATCTGGCGGAAGTATGAGGCACTGCCGGAGCGCTACAACTGGCAGCTGAAGGCGCCGGACGTGCTGTTCTACCCGCTGCGGCCGGAGCTGGTGGAGTCGACTTACTTCCTGTACCGAGCCACCCACAACCCCTTCTACCTGCATGTGGGCAGAGACATCTTCAACAGTCTGTCCGCGCATGCCAAGGCCAAGTCAGTGTGATGTTGTGGACAGGGGTTTTTTGTTTGTTTTTGGTTAGTCAGTCAGTCAGATCAGTTTAATGTTCTCATAAAAATACAAGGAAATGAGCTTGTGGGCGACAGGATAAAATAAAGATGATAATTAAGTGCTCTCCTATTGCGCTGTTCCCTCACAGAGAGGCTCACAGTGCTTCACAAAAACTATGTTGTGTTCTGGTTAAGATGGTTTCTTTTTCTTTTTGTTTTCATTTATTTATTTTTTGTTATTTGCTGGAGAGATTCTGCTGAAATGATCCAGATCAGAAGCATATCTTCGGTTTATATGCATAAATGTGACTGTGCTTGAGCCTTATTTTCTTTTCCAGTCTCCCCATTTCCCACCCTCCAGTTTCTACAGGATCAATATTTAGTTTTTCAGCTCACCTACAGCCCTGTATGTCTGTAAAATTGTATGGTCTTTGTCAGATTTTCGTTCCCAGGTTTTTGGGGTTTTGATTAAGATTCTATGTGATCAGTATTGACAGTGCCCTAAGCCGTGACATGGCTCTGTGTGGTCAGCGGGGCTGTTAAGCGGTAATGACGATGATTCACAAGTCAGTGACCAGTGGGGTTTTCTGGGTGCGTTTCAGATGTGGGTACGGAACTCTGCATGACGTGAAGACCAAAGAGCTGGAGGACCGCATGGAGAGTTTCTTCCTCAGTGAAACCTGCAAGTACCTCTACCTGGTGAGAGTGCCCCCCGTGTCCTTCGTCTGGTTTTGTTGTTCACCTGTTCTACCCATATCCCCCCCGACTCACCATTCGTCTGGTTTTGTTGTTCACCTGTTCTGCCCATTTCCCCCCGACTCACCATTCGTCTGGTTTTGTTGTTCACCTGTTCTGCCCATTTCCCCCCGACTCACCATTCGTCTGGTTTTGTTGTTCACCTGTTCTACCCATTTCCCCCCGACTCACCATTCGTCTGGTTTTGTTGTTCACCTGTTCTGCCCATTTCCCCCCGACTCATCATTCGTCTGGTTTTGTTGTTCACCTGTTCTACCCATTTCCCCCCGACTCACCATTTGTCTGGTTTTGTTGTTCACCTGTTCTACCCATATCCCCCCGACTCACCATTCGTCTGGTTTTGTTGTTCACCTGTTCTACCCATATCCCCCCGACTCACCATTCGTCTGGTTTTGTTGTTCACCTGTTCTACCCATATCACCCGGACTCACCATTCGTCTGGTTTTGTTGTTCACCTGTTCTACCCATATCCCCCCGACTCACCATTCGTCTGGTTTTGTTGTTCACCTGTTCTACCCATATCACCCGGACTCACCATTCGTCTGGTTTTGTTGTTCACCTGTTCTACCCATATCCCCCCGACTCACCATTCGTCTGGTTTTGTTGTTCACCTGTTCTACCCATATCCCCCCGACTCACCATTCGTCTGGTTTTGTTGTTCACCTGTTCTACCCATATCCCCCCGACTCACCATTCGTCTGGTTTTGTTGTTCACCTGTTCTACCCATATCCCCCCGACTCACCATTCGTCTGGTTTTGTTGTTCACCTGTTCTACCCATATCCCCCCGACTCACCATTCGTCTGGTTTTGTTGTTCACCTGTTCTACCCATATCCCCCCGACTCACCATTCGTCTGGTTTTGTTGTTCACCTGTTCTACCCATATCCCCCCGACTCAGCATTCATCCTCTCCTAAACAGTAACACTCAGATGTAAAAAATTGATACTCTTAACAAAACGTCTTCAATCACCAGTACGTGTGATGGGACATTAAACAGAATTCATCATCATCATGTTTACCTGTTGTTCTCCACTGTGTGTGTCTGTATGTGTGTGTGTGTGTTGTGTGTGTGTGTGTGTGTGTGTGTGTGTGTGTAATATCTTTGCTGAGAATTGTGTGTCCACACACAGCACCTCTTACCTCTCAGCCAGTGTTTTTTCGATAAATTTTGTTTTTGGTTCCGAAGTAGTCTTTTTCATTTGCATTCTGCCTTTTGGGTGTTTGATGTTTCACGTACGTTTTTGTTCAGAGAATGACACACATCGGTTTTTCTTTCCACTTTTGTTGTGTAACATTCAACAGGAGAAGACAAAATGGCACAGACTGTCAAAAGTGCTATCAACATTGAGAAAAAAGAAAAAAAGCAAGAAATTAAAGTAATAATGAAATTATTAAGTGTTGTTGATTTCAGCACAGACGTTTTTTTCCACAGCTGAAAAAGTATATTTTGAACACTTAAAAATGGAATCCAAGTCCCTGAATCTCCATGTGACAACTTTACACATGTGATTTTGACTGGGAGCTGTATGTTGTCTTCCAAATTTCAATTTCAGGTCTATGGCAGCTGCATTGAAAAGGAATTATTGGGAAAATGAAAATGCCAGGTAATGGGTTGTGTATAGTATTTTTTTTCATATTTTTTCTTTTGAAATTTCATTTTTGTGCAGAAGAATGTTTACTATGCATTCCAGTTTCCGTGTCAATTTTTCTGCCTTGCTTAGCTGTGTGTAGACATTCCTTTCCTTTACATCTATTTCTTGGAAATCAGTTAAATTCACAATCTTGCATTCTGATGCAAAAACAGGAACCCGTAAACTTGGTCATTGTTTCACTAGTGTTAGGAACTGCAAACAGGTTAAGTGTGTGCATGCACACATGTGTGTGTTTATCTATCTGTCTGTCTGTCTGTCTGTCTATATCTATATATATCTGTGTGTGTGTGTGTGTGTGTGTATCGAAAATGAGTGAATCCAGGCATTTTTGCAAAACTCATGGGATGTAACAGTTCATTGTTGCGTTTTGAGAAGTTTCTATTGTAAAGTAAAGGAGTCCGTCCTTTCCTCCTCCGTTTGCTTTTTCTCTCCAGTAAATTGTGTAAACACAGACACTTTTGCAGAACTTATGGCATGTAAAATAATCTGTTCCATTTTCTATTATAACTTTAAAAGAATCCATCCATATGTCATTTTTCTGTCGTTTTTTTCCTGTGTGTCTCCTGCCCAGCTGTTTGATTTAAAAGATGTTTTTTGTTTGTTTGGATAAATCAGTAAACTTTGCAAAACTGATAAATATGTAATAATTCTGTAACAAATTTTAACGAGTTTCCATCATTACTGAAAAGGGCACCCATCCACAAATGTCACTCATGGATGTGTTTGTTTCTTTTTGTGTGTGTGTGTGTGTGTGTCCCCCACCGTCTCCTGTCCAGCTGTTTGACAAGGACAATCACATCAACAAGGCGCTGTCCCGCTACCTGTTCACCACAGAGGGCCATGTGCTTCCCATCGATGGGCGCTGGCGCCGGAAACCCTGGGAGGAGGAGGGGGAGGGGGCTGGTGTGGAGGAGGGGGAGGGAGGGGAGGAGAAGAAGCCCTCCATCGTTGATGCCCGCAGCAATGCGTCCAACGTGAGTGGGGTGTCTGTGGTGTGAATGAGTGCGTGCGGTGATGTGCCTTGGAAGCAAGTGCTGTTTCTGTGGTGTGAATGAATGTGTGGAGCGATGCATTCAGTTTGAGTGTGGTGTTCGAGTTGTTAATGTGCGGAGTGACACATCTTTGAAGTGAGTGTTTTTCCATGGTGTGAATGTGTGCAGTGATGTGCTCAGTTTGAGTGCAGTGTTCGAGGTTGCAGTTATGCACCTTGAAGTGAGCAGTGGATGTGTGGAGTGATGCATTCAGTTTTGAGCGCAGTGTTTGAGGTGTGAAAGCTTGGAGTGATGTGTTCAGTTTGAGTGCGGTGTTCGAGGTGTGCAGTGATGCGTCTAGGAAGTGAGTGGTGTTTCTGTGGTGTGGATGTGTAGAGTGATGCGTTCAGATTGAGGTGTGAATGTGTGGAGTGATTGTTCAGCTTAAGCGCAGTGTTTGAGGTGTGAATGTGTGGTGTGATGCGTTCAGTTTGAGTGCACTGTCTTGAGGTGTGAATGTGTGGAGTTACGCATCTTGGAAGCTAGTGGGGTGTCTGGTGTGAATGTGTGGAGTGATGTGTTCAATTTGAGTGCACTATTCGAGGTTTGCAGTGATGTGCTTTGAAGTGAGTGGGGTTTCTGAGGTGTGAGTGTGTGGAACGATGCGTTTAGTTTGAGTGCAGTGTCTGAGGTGTGAATTTGTGGAACGATGCATTCAGTTTGAGTGCAGTGTCCGAGGTGTGGAGTGAGGCATCTTGAAAGCGAGTGGTGTCTCTGTGGTGTCAATCCTTGGAGTGATGCGTTCAGTTTGAGTGCAGTGTCCAAGGTGTGGAGTGAGGCATCTTGAAAGCAAGTGGTGTCTCTGTGGTGTCAGTCCTTGGAGTGATGCGTTCAGTTTGAGTGCAGTGTCCGAGGTGTGGAGTGAGGCATCTTGAAAGCGAGTGGTGTCTCTGTGGTGTCAATCCTTGGAGTGATGCGTTCAGTCTGAGTGCAGTGTCCGAGGTGTGGATGTGTGGAGTGATGCGTTCAGTTTGAGTGCAGTGTTTGAGGTGTGAATGTGTGGAGTGATGCGTCCTGAAAGCGAGTGGAGTTTCTGTTGTGTGAATGCATGCAGTAATGCATCTTACTGTGAGCGGGGTTTTCGCGAGAGTGAAATCATGGAGTGATTGATGCGTCTTGACTTGAGTAGGGTTTCCGTGGTGTAAATGGATGGAGTGATGCATCTTAGTGCAAGTGGGATTTCCATTGTGTGAATGTGTGGAGTGCTGCGTCTTATTTCAAGTGTTTCCACAATGCAAGTTTGTACAGTGATGTGTCATGACATGAGTGGTGTGTGTGTGTGTGTGGTGTAAATGTGTGGAATGATGCATTTTGACTTTGAGTAGGGTTTCCATAGTGTGAATGCGTGGGATGATGCGTTTTTACTGTGATTGGGGTTTTCAGAGTGTGGATGTGTGGAATAATGCGTCTTTACTTGTGAGTGGGATAATAATCATAGTGTGGATGCTTGGAGTGATGCATCTTAACGCGAGTAGGGTTTTCCACTTTTCGTGGGGTGAATGCAATGCGTGATGTGTCTTTTCGTGAGAGGTGTTTCTGTAACGTATGTGGAGTGATGTGTCTTAATGTGAGCGGGGTTTATGTGGTTTGAATGCATGGAGAGATGCATCTTAACATGAGTGGGGTTTATGTAATGTGAATGCATACAGTATTCTGTCTGATGTAAATGGATTTTCCATTGCGTAGATGTGTGCAGTAATGCATCAAAAGTGAATGGGATTTCCATTGAATACATGTGTAATACAGTGTATGGAGGTGAAAGATAGAGAGAGAAAGAGGGAGTTGTAATGACCACAAAGATTTTGAATTGGTATTGTTTTCTAGATTTTTTCCTCAAACATTGTTGATTTTCAGACTTCTTGTGTTTTCCTCTACTTTAGAGCTTGTACTTGTGAAACACTGAAAAGTTCAAATAAAATGCATAAAAAACAATCTGCAATATTTGAAGACATGGGCAGTTCATATTAAAAAAAAAATCTTGTAAAAATCTGTGTTCTTAATATATGAAAATATTGTGTTTTATATCTGTCATAAAATTTACCAAACAAGATTTACAAAGAAAAAGATCAGATTCAAGTTCCTGCATATATATATTTTTTTTTGCAGCATTTTCATATTTCATGACAGAAATTTCACAATGTATTTTGTGGAGAATTTCCAACTTGGTTTTCATGATGTGTGTTGTGCTTCTTTTGCATTCATGTATCTACTGTTGTTTCAATCACTGTGCCACACACACACTGAGCTGGCACATGAGTATACACACACTGACTCACACATTTACACTGATCATAACTGAAAAACTTCCTTTGTTGTAGGTGAAGATATGTTAATATGGTTTTGAGTTTGGTGTTGTTGCTTTTCAGCTTATTTCCCTGTCCTTATGTTTCTTGTTTGTTTGGGTTTGATTTTTTCAGTCATTTGCCTTTTGTGTATATTTCACTGTATTCTGTCTTTTTTTGCTGCATTCTGTTTTAATGTATTTAACTTATTTTGTTTAATTGTTTTGTTTCATATTCATGTTTTACACAAACCCAGGGAAGGCCCTTAACTCTCTCTGGACGAAGGAATGCGTGATGCGTGAGCATTCCTACATAAAATGTATTCGGTTTCAGACGAAGGAATGGAATAGCATTTTCAAGAAATAAAAATCAACCACGCGCTGTACACATGATTTTGTGATTAGCCAAGCAGAGTGTGCTATTCTGGGTCACTCCACGATCGAATGGTATGCTTGGCCAGCCTGCCATGTGTGGCCCGTCTTGCACACACACTGACAAAGTCACTGACCAGTCGTCTGCTTGCGTGCCAGCCTGTTAGCAAAGCGGGCTCTTCTCAAAATGTTGTGGTGTGAACAAGGCAGCGACGGCAATGTTTTAGTATTGCTGAAGTACTTGAAATGCTACAAACTGAAGGGTTGGACATTGAAGAGGTGGATGATGACGAAGAAGAAAGCGAATTTAATGCAGAAAGCGAGCATGGGTATGGTGATTCGGGGTGAAAAATTGGCATTATTTTCTAAAAATGGCAAAACTGTAGAAATAAGATGAGAAATTTGATTTTTTTTATATGTAATAGCTCAACACGAAATAAACCAGTTCTGAAGGTTTCATTTTCTTACTCTGTATTTCTTATTTTTTGTAATTATTTTCCAAACCCTTACAAATGGGCCATCTGTGGGGAAAAGCAAGGGAGAAAACTTGTCGTCCCGAGTGAGTTAAGGCCTGACCAGCATGTTGGGCTTATGCAAAGTCTGGCATCGTTTTAAAAACAAATTTTTTACTTTTAGATGGGATAAAACAGATGTAGTGCAGCGTATTAGGGTCAGTCCACACACTTTGATACAGGTCTCCTTGAAACTCAAACTGTTTCATCTTATTATTTCACACCCTCTGAGCTAGCTAAACCCCTCCTGCCCTACCATGCGGGTGCCAGTTTAGATATTTTATTGTTTTATGCACAAGCAGTACTGTGAGGTCAAATCCCAAATTATTAATTTTTTTTCTTTTTCTTTTTTTTTGTTTGTAAATATAACTTTCACACAAATTATGTTTGGGCATATTTCAAGGTCATTTTTGCAAGTTTTGTTAATGATCATAGTTAGAAAGTTGTATTTCAGTATTCAGCAAGTATTATGCAAACTGTTCCAAGATGTATTCAGTGTTTTTGATCGTCAGTGTGATGCTTAGAATGAGTGTTGTAAATACCCTGACTGGTGAGGCAGAATGTGAATGATCAATGCAAACTGTCATCAATGCAAACTGTCAATCTGTTAGTTTTTAAATTGTGTTTAAAAAAAATAAAAAAAAATAAAAAAGGGGGGGTGGGGGGGGGACTGCACAAACTGTAATCCTATCAGTTCTTAAGGATTGATACAGTTTCAAAACTTTAACTGTTTCAGTGCCAAACCCATTTTATAATCAGTGACAACTATTTGCCAAGGGATATTCTGATCACAGAAAGTCATAATTTGAGGAAAACAAATTGCAAACAAAAAATAGAAAGCATGCATCACCAGTACTTTTCTAAAAGAACACACTATCCTGTTACGACTGTTTCGCATGAATTTAATTATTTTGTGATCAGAAAAATCCTACAATGTTGGGTGGATGGAATTTTCCATCGTGGTGCACTTTTTTGCATACCGGAAGGAGACGGAAATTCCTGTCCTTGGCACTGAAAGGGTTAAAGAACTGAATGTTGTGGTAAACTGTTTGTAGCTTTTGTTATATGTTGCTTTCTGTGGTTTGTTTCAGTGTGATCCCGTGTCTACGGAAAGCCGCTATTTCTTACCTGTGCGCAGCTCTTACCTTGCTCAAATAGAGAAAGCTGTGGGGCTGAACTGAGCTGATATATGTACTTTTACTGTCTCTTCTGTCCTCTCTTTCTCTCCCTCTCTCTCTCTGTCTGTCGTGAGAGTGTCTCTTGGTCACCTCATGTATGCTTCCTCTTTTCTCTCGTCCCCCTGTCTGAACTTGAATCGGTTGGACCATCTCTTCTCGGTCTTTTACTCTCTTTCTGCTGCTTTTTTTTTTCTGTTTTGGGTACACCCCTCTCTCTCTCCCCTCTCTCTCTTTTCCTGCTGTCTGCGTTCATCTCTTTCTTTCTCTGTGTTTTTCTCAAGTGATTCCTCTCTGTTATATCGCAAAGGCAGCCAGTTGTGGTTTCAAACATGTGCTGTCTGTTACTATGTCAGTTTTTGCCTGGTACTTTTTGTGTCTTCACAGTCAAGTGTGTGAGAGTCATAAATCTTGCCTGTTTACTGCTTTGTGATTGACAGTTGCTGTAATTTTCGGGTTGGAAGCTGCTCCAGTTTTAAGAGATTTCAGAGTTCAGCATAAAAATGTCACTAATGCTTGTGTCAAGATTTATAAATATAAAAAAAATCTTATAAAATTTTAACAGCACTCCACTGTGCTTTCTTGTTCAGTGTTTTTTAATCTCTCTGTTCTTCCACTCCAGCACATTAATTTTATTATTCATATGTAGGGGGTAATATTTTTGGTTCCAATCTCTGTCTGCCCTAAAATCAAGGTCAGCGGCTGGCTAATTCATTTACTGTTTGACCCGAGAATTGCAGTAACTTTGACGCTGCTGAATTCTTTTATGAGTGTGTGTGTGTGTGTGTGTGTGTGTGTGTGTGTGTGTGTACATAGATGTGAATCTTACAGTTTAATTGTGTGGATGTTCAGTCAGTGACATCCTTTTGCGTTAAGTTGAGAACACCGCCAACAGGGTTGGAAAAGGGACTGAACCATCGTGAACGAAAACGTGGAATGCTTGTAACTTGAGTGTGTTGATCAGCCAAACAGTTCTTTCCACTTCCTTTTCTTCCACATGTGTTTGCCTTACTCAGGGGTGATGGATTTGATTCAGATGCGTGTGGTTAAGTTAGATATGGTTCATGTGTGAACTCAAAACCGTGTCTGGTTTCATTATATGTGAATGGTACAACTATTGTGATCAGATGATCCATGTGCTCAGTTTGTTAAGCCCCTAATTTTGAATGGTGTTGGTGAAATCTGTTTGATATTTTAAACTGGGTGGTATGGGTCATTTTGAATCTTTTTTTTTTTTTTTGACCCAAGATAATGAGGATTTTATATATTTTTTTAATGTAAATATGTTGACTAGGAACGTTTTGTTGGTGCAGTCCAGGCAGACTGATGAATGAGATTGAATCATGTTCACAGGTTTCTTGAACATGTTGATAATGTGTGAAAAAAAGCAGACTGAAATTTTAACCATATTCATTCTCAAACGAAAGCGTAGTAAACAAAGAGGGGCACATGTTTGTGAAGTGCATGATTGATAAGATTTTTATAGCTGTCATTTTTTTTCTTTGGATGACGATAAATGTTTAGAAAGAGCACCATGTGAAATGATGTGTCAGATGATTTTATCTTGTTTGTCAACGTTTTGACCAGTGCAAATGACAGAATTCTGTTGGTCAAATTTTATCATGGAAGTTGATAAAAACACAGAGGCGTGTTGCAGTGCAAATGTTCACTGACAGTGTGAGAATTTTCAGTGGTGATCAGATCAGGAAATGATTGTACAAAGATCGGTTTTCCAGGGAGAAAGTTTGTCCAGCACAACAGGCATAAGACAGGGTCATGAGATTGAACAGTCCATGTGTTTGTCAAAACTTGCAAGAGCAGAAAGGAGAAAAGAAACACACACACTCAAAAAAAAAAAAAAAAAAAAAAAAAAAGCTGTAGTAGTGGACATGAAGTGTTGTGAACTGACAGTAAGTCATCAACTTATTTCAGTTATTTATCTTGTGGTGGTGATTATTCCCAAGATGGGTTTTTTTCCATATATTTGTAATTCTACTCTGGAGGCACTGGCATTTTTTTTACCTTTTTATTTTTTAGATTTTTTTTTTTTTTTAAATGAAAGACATTCATCATTATTTGAAAAGGGTGTAGCTTTACATTTTCATCCCCATCCCCAGACCCAACCCTGCTGGTCGGACTTTCGGCCTCACTTTGGACCTTTACGTCCAAACCAAAGAATGGAATTCCAAAAGACCCCTCCATTCTCACTACAAATGCTTTTTGTATTTGCGTTTCCATTCTTAAAAAATTCCCTGTTTGATGGAATTGGTGAAACCTTTGCCATAAGTAAACCATACAGAAGAATCTAAAAGCTCCATTGACACACAACATTTTATCTTTTCATAAACTTGTCTCATTTAAGAGCAGATAACTTTTTCCTATTTTGCTCATTAGCAGTGATTGCTTTTTTTTTTAACTGTAATTTTACAAAACAATTTTATATTGCTGATAAACAGTGGATGCTTATTATTATTTGTATTATTGCTTTTTAGATACATTTAATTTTGTTAAGATATTTTTTGGAATTGCAGATGGCTCATTAAACAAATCAGAAGCAAAGTATGAATCGTGAATGAAACTTTAGCCGTGATGTTTGGTACTGGTGGGTGATGGTAAACATGTTGTGGCAGTTTTTGATGTGAAGGGGGAGGGTGTGTGTGTGTTGGGGGGGGGGGGGGGGGGGGGGTGTGAATAAAAGCGGTGAAAGGGTGTGTGTGTCAGTTCTGTGCTGCACCCCTTTCCCTTGAAATTGTAGAATGTGGTGGATTTCCCTGTGTTCTGTTGTCTGGACAGGGCTGTGCCTTGGTCATGGAATGATTTTGTTGGTGGTGTCATGCTGTATGTAGGCATTGTTTCTGTTTTGCTAATTCATAATTTGTGGTCAACTTGCACTGTGTCCAAAGCTAGACTGAAATGGTATTAGGGTACGTAGTTCATTGAGTGACGGTAGATTTAGGACAGATAGACTTGAGTATATTTGAAGAGTGATTGCGCAGAAGAAGCAGATTTTTCCTATTCTTTGTGGTACTTGCAGACAGTGAGCACTTTTTGTTGTTGAGGGTCTTGCCTGGCGTCACTTTTGTCACAAGTTTCATCCCATTGTGGAGCAGGCTGTGGTCCCTCCTAGTCTTCCACTGAGGCTGATGATTGTATCACGCTGCGGGGCACTGAGGGTAGTACTGGTGTCGCCACAGTGAGGAGTCCAGCATGCTCTGTCTGTGTGATGAGCTAGCCTTGGTGTCCACACTACCTGTTTGCTACAGTGATGAGTTCATCATGCTCAGTCTGTGTGATGAGCTAGCCTTGGTGTCCACACTTCCTGTTTACTACAGTGAGGGGTCCATCATGCTCTGTGTGTGTGATGAGCTAGCCTTGGTGTCCACACTACCTGTTTGCTGCAGTGAGGGGTCCATCATGCTCTGTTTGATGAGCTAGCCTTGGTGTCCACACTACCTGTTTGCTACAGTGAGGGGTCCATCATGCTCTGTTTGATGAGCTAGCCTTGGTGTCCACACTACCTGTTTGCTGCAGTGAGGAATTCGTCATGCTCTGTGTGATGAGCTAGCCTTGGTGTCCACACTACCTGTTTGCTACAGTGAGGAGTTCGTCATGCTCTGTGTAATGAGCTAGCCTTGGTGTCCACACTACCTGTTTGCTACAGTGAGGGGTCCATCATGCTGTCTGTGTAATGAGCTAGCCTTGGTGTCCACACTACCTGTTTGCTACAGTGAGGGGTCCATCATGTTCTGTGTGATGAGCTAGCCTTGGTGTCCACACTACCTGTTTGCTACAGTGAGGAGTTCGTCATGCTCTGTGTGATGAGCTAGCCTTGGTGTCCACTCTACGTGTTTGCTACAGTGAGGAGTTCGTCATGCTCTGTGTGATGAGCTAGCCTTGGTGTCCACTCTACGTGTTTGCTACAGTGATGAGTCCATCATGCTCTGTGTGTGTGATGAGCTAGCCTTGGTGTCCACACTACCTGTTTGCTACAGTGAGGGGTCCATCATGCTCTGTCTGTGTGATGAGCTAGCCTTGGTGTCCACACTACCTGTTTGCTACAGTGAGGGGTCCATCATGCTCAGTCTGTGTGATGAGCTAGCCTTGGTGTCCACACTACCTGTTTGCTACAGTGAGGGGTCCATCATGCTCAGTCTGTGTGATGAGCTAGCCTTGGTGTCCACACTACCTGTTTGCTACAGTGAGGAGTTTGTCATGCTGTGTGTGGTGAGCTAGCCTTGGTGTCCACACTACCTGTTTGCTACAGTGAGGGGTCCATCATGCTGTGTGTGATGAGCTAGCCTTGGTGTCCACACTACCTGTTTGCTGCAGTGATGAGTTCGTCATGCTGTCTGTGTGATGAGCTAGCCTTGGTGTCCACACTACCTATTTGCTGCAGTGAGGAGTTTGTCATGCTCTGTCTGTGTGATGAGCTATCCTTGCTGTCCACACTACCTGTTTGCTACAGTGAGGGGTCCATCATGCTCTGTGTGATGAGCTAGCCTTGGTGTCCACACTACCTGTTTGCTACAGTGAGGAGTTCATCATGCTCAGTCTGTGTGATGAGCTAGCCTTGGTGTCCACACTACCTGTTTGCTACAGTGATGAGTTCGTCATGCTCAGTCTGTGTGATGAGCTAGCCTTGGTGTCCACACTTCCTGTTTACTACAGTGAGGGGTCCATCATGCTCTGTGTGTGTGATGAGCTAGCCTTGGTGTCCACACTACCTGTTTGCTACAGTGAGGGGTCCATCATGCTCTGTGTGATGAGCTAGCCTTGGTGTCCACACTACCTGTTTGCTACAGTGAGGGGTCCATCATGCTCTGTGTGATGAGCTAGCCTTGGTGTCCACACTTCCTGTTTGCTACAGTGAGGGGTCCATCATGCTCTGTGTGATGAGCTAGCCTTGGTGTCCACACTACCTGTTTGCTACAGTGAGGGGTCCATCATGCTCTGTGTGATGAGCTAGCCTTGGTGTCCACACTACCTGTTTGCTGCAGTGAGGGGTCCATCATGCTCTGTGTGATGAGCTAGCTTTGGTGTCCACACTACCTGTTTGCTACAGTGAGGGGTCCATCATGCTCAGTCTGTGTGATGAGCTAGCCTTGGTGTCCACACTACCTGTTTGCTACAGTGAGGGGTCCATCATGCTCAGTCTGTGTGATGAGCTAGCCTTGGTGTCCACACTACCTGTTTGCTACAGTGAGGGGTTCGTCATGCTCTGTGTGATGAGCTAGCCTTGGTGTCCATACTACCTGTTTGCTACAGTGAGGAGTTCGTCATGCTCTGTGTGATGAGCTAGCCTTGGTGTCCACTCTACGTGTTTGCTACAGTGATGAGTCAGTCCATCATGCTCAGTCTGTGTGATGAGCTAGCCTTGGTGTCCACACTACCTGTTTGCTACAGTGATGAGTTCATCATGCTCAGTCTGTGTGATGAGCTAGCCTTGGTGTCCACACTACCTGTTTGCTACAGTGAGGAGTTCATCATGCTCTGTGTGATGAGCTAGCCTTGGTGTCCACACTACCTGTTTGCTACAGTGAGGGGTTCGTCATGCTCTGTGTGATGAGCTAGCCTTGGTGTCCATACTACCTGTTTGCTACAGTGAGGAGTTCGTCATGCTCTGTGTGATGAGCTAGCCTTGGTGTCCATACTACCTGTTTGCTACAGTGAGGGGTCCATCATGCTCAGTCTGTGTGATGAGCTAGCCTTGGTGTCCATACTACCTGTTTGCTACAGTGAGGGGTCCATCATGCTCTGTCTGTGTAATGAGCTAGCCTTGGTGTCCACTCTACGTGTTTGCTACAGTGAGGAGTCCATCATGCTCAGTCTGTGTGATGAGCTCGCCTTGGTGTCCACACTACCTGTTTGCTACAGTGAGGGGTCCATCATGCTCTGTGTGATGAGCTAGCCTTGGTGTCCACACTACCTGTTTGCTACAGTGAGGGGTTCGTCATGCTCTGTGTGATGAGCTAGCCTTGGTGTCCATACTACCTGTTTGCTACAGTGAGGAGTTCGTCATGCTCTGTGTGATGAGCTAGCCTTGGTGTCCACTCTACGTGTTTGCTACAGTGATGAGTCCATCATGCTCAGTCTGTGTGATGAGCTAGCCTTGGTGTCCACACTACCTGTTTGCTACAGTGAGGAGTTCGTCATGCTCTGTGTGATGAGCTAGCCTTGGTGTCCACTCTACGTGTTTGCTACAGTGATGAGTCCATCATGCTCTGTGTGTGTGATGAGCTAGCCTTGGTGTCCACACTACCTGTTTGCTACAGTGAGGGGTCCATCATGGTCTGTGTGATGAGCTAGCCTTGGTGTCCACACTACCTGTTTGGTACAGTGAGGGGTCCATCATGCTGTCTGTGTGATGAGCTAGCCTTGGTGTCCACACTACCTGTTTGCTACAGTGAGGGGTCTATCATGCTCTGTGTGATGAGCTAGCCTTGCTGTCCACACTACCTGTTTGCTACAGTGAGGGGTCCATCATGCTCAGTCTGTGTGATGAGCTAGCCTTGGTGTCCACACTACCTGTTTGCTACAGTGAGGGGTCCATCATGCTCAGTCTGAGTGATGAGCTAGCCTTGGTGTCCACACTACCTGTTTGCTACAGTGAGGGGTCAGTCATGCTCTGTGTGATGAGCTAGCCTTGGTGTCCACACTACCTGTTTGCTACAGTGAGGGGTCCATCATGCTCTGTGTGATGAGCTAGCCTTGGTGTCCACACTACCTGTTTGCTACAGTGAGGAGTTCGTCATGCTCTGTGTGATGAGCTAGCCTTGGTGTCCACACTACCTGTTTGCTGCAGTGAGGGGTCCATCAAGTTTTTTTGCCCACACATCTGGCTGTCCAGTGGCGTGTACAGGCTGTGTTTGTGACAGCCCTCTGTGCAACTGTTTCAAAATAGTACACGGCTTGGAAGATTGCACTGGTCTGATTAGACAGGAGATTGAGCAGGCTGGATGTGTTTGGAGGGAAACTGAAAAGACCACAGTGTGTGTGTGTGTGTGTGTGTGTGTGTGTGTGTGCGTGTTGCCATGGCAATATTTTGACAAAAGTGCTGGTTGCACATCCATTCCAGATAATGTTGAAGAAAACGTGTGCACATGTGAATTAGTGCAGCAAGAAATTTCTTTGGTGTGTGCAAGGAATTATGTAGGTGCATGGGGGAGAAAGTTAAATTATTGCTTTCTTTCTTCAGCAAATGATTGTGCTGTTGATCAGGGAGGTTACTCTTGTCAGTGTGTTCAGCATTTTGAATTGTGAGACGCTGCTGTCTTCCCCTGAGGTACGTACATATTATGCAAAAAGCAATAATCATGTCTCGTGTTGTCAGTTTCAAGAATGTTTTGTTTTAATGATTTTCTGTGCCAAACAATGTATGCATGAATATGTATGTTCACGTAGGTTTTTAGGAAATTTCGTTTTGTGTGGTTGGTCCAGCATTGCATTTATTCTGTCACCTCCATGTTTGATTGTTGAACAGGCTTTAGGCACATGGGGGGGCGGGGGTGGGTTGGGGCCGGGGGGTTGCCACCAGTTGCCAGAATAAGAGCGACAGGGCAGCCAGAGTTTTGAAACCTGAACTGCTTGTGTCTGATAGGGATTCTTGATTTTGAGTGTTCGTGTCTGTTGGTGAAGGCAGCTGGAGTATGCTGCTTCACTTTGTCATGTTTTGTGAGTGTCTTCTCAGTTCTGCTTCACATCAAGCTGTTCTCCTCCAAAGGTTTCTGCTTCTTCCAGTTCTGATGTGTGCAGTATGAGAAAAGCAAGTACAAAAGTTATGACAGAATACATACAACAGACACATAAATGGCATACAGTAATGAGTTTATTAAATTAATTTTTTAATGAAAAATAATCAGATGTCCCTTATTAAATCTACATACTAAATTTCTTTGGAATGAAACTGCATGTATACATAATATGCTACTCTTCCAAGGTATTTAGATTCAGTACTGTCTCAGGAAGCAGTCTCAAGATAGAATAATGAGCTACTGAAAATGGCATTCCTGAAGAGCTAGTGCCAGACTCATAATACTGGCATTACCGAAACACCCTGAAAGCAAATTATGACCGGTAGGTCCTTTCAGTGTCACATGAACTATTAATTTTGACTCTCCCCCCCCCCCCCCCCCCCCCGCCTTCCCCATCACCAGCATTGAAGAACTTGCCTTCCACAGAGTAGATTTGTATCTGGAATGTGGCAGTGCTTTTCTGAACTTCCAAGATAGTCTGCCTGCCTGCCTGTTTCCACAAACACAATTCCTTATTGATAATGTGTTTAAGAATTTTGTTTGAATATATCCTCTACTGAACTTGAAATAATTTCTTCCCATACTGGACAGGTGAAATTTCAGTACATAATAATCAGAGAAAAACAAAATAAGTTTGTTTTTTCCCCCACAATCAACACAATCTGTGATTCAGTTCACGGTTGGTTTAGTGATTTCTGAGCAATCTGTGTGCAAAGTTGAATCAATAAAAGCATTTGACAAATATGCTTCTGAGTTTAGTTTCCTGTTTGATTTATGTATAAACTTTAACAATGGAGATTTCTTCACATATTGGTTCACATACTAATGCTATGAAAACTGTATGTCAGTAAAGGAAATTCTAACCTGATGTTTGTGGTGTTGATTTTGTTAAGACTGTGCAGATACACAAGCATGTGCACATACATGTATAAACATAAACACATAAGTAAAAGATTCATGAACACATCAATGGCCAATATACACATTGTGGTTCTGTGTTCGATGCTCTGCTCAGTCCTTCCAAGCTGTTTGAGTGTGTGCCTACTGTGCCTTTCTCAAAACTGAATCTCCTGAATCCTGCCATATGTAGGTTTGTTCTGTTGCAGTGCGAGCTATCCACAAGATCCCACACTATACTTCCTAGTGGCTCCAGACTTGCGATTCTGATTCCCAGACCTCACAGTAACATCCTTAAACAATAAAACATGAGTGAAGAAATGATAAAACCTCTTGAAGCAGAGACATTCATGTCGCCACTCATCCAGTTCACTTGTACAAGGCAAGGAGACGAGACTTTTGGCTTGTCTGAGAAAAAAAGGATTATTTTGTATCCATGGCAACAACCAAAAATGAACATTTCACTACATAAACTCTTACTCTACGCATTTATTTTACGCAGAAAAGAATACACAAAGTCCAAGTACACTTCAACCACACACTGTGGAACCTAAACCAAATGCACTGTTGACAGCCACAACTTTTCTTCCACCACGGCATGCAGCTAAAGAGAAGCACATACACTGCAGCGTCTGATTGGATGTCGAGCTGCCACGTTGAATACAACCGTCTTTAACGTAGAATGATAAAAAAAAAAAAAAAAAAAAAAAAAAAAATCCGTTGCGAAAAGCTGGTTCATTTCAAAGAACTGGACAAGTGTGAATGGAGTCTGCATTCAGTCCACTAAGTAATATGTTCCAAACCTTTCTGTTCCACTGGTGCTTTTGATTAATTGTGACTGAAGACAGGCAAGTTTCAGTTTCAGTAGCTCAAGGAGGCGTCACTGCGTTCAGAAAAATCCATATACGCTACACCACATCTGCCAAGCAGATGCCTAACCAGCAGCGTAACCCAACATGCTTAGGCCTAGAGGAAAAAGAAAAAAGAAAAAAAAAGAAAGAAAAAAAAAGGTGAATAAATAATAGATAATCTTACACAAATAAATAAATAAATACTAACTATAATGTAAAAAATAAATAGATAACAATGATGATAAATAAGCAAATAGATGTAAAACATGAAGACACACATTCACATATACACCCACACATGCATAACAGATATGCATCGAACATGCAGTTTCACAGATATGAAAGTACAGTCAAATACATATAAACGTACATGAGCTCCAACACACACACACACACCACACACATTACCCTGCACCTCCTCTACCCCCCTCCTCCACACACTCATTTCTAATCTACGTATCACAGCTTCCATGGCACACACACACACACACACACAGATGAACACTTACTTGTACAAGCACACACACATATGCCCATATCTCCACACACATATATACAAAGATATATATATATATATATATATACGTTCCAATATCCTGTTGCTCCCACAGTGTAGGCATGCATACACT
>NC_134883.1:34406765-34421765 GCF_041734735.1 Babylonia areolata
GAAACATCAAAAAAACAAAGAAACAAAAAAACCCAGAGACAAAAACGTACATGCTATCAGCAGTTGGTTACAAGGGTGTAATCGAATTGGGTGAAGGGCAGCACGCTTCTGAAATTGACGGCCTGCGTTTTGGGAGGAGGGAAATGAGGTGAACAGTGTCAAACCCGCGCGCATATGGCTCTCGAAAACGATAAAGGCAATGTGCGCATGCATGCATGCATGCCAACGCGCACATTGTGTGTGTGTGTGTGTGGAGGGGGGGGGAGGGGCGGGGGGACGGGCGCGCTTGATTTTGTGAGTGTTTGCGTGAGTGTTTGAGTGTGTGTGTATGTGTGTGTGTGCGTGCGTGCGTGCGTGTGTGTGTGTGTGTATGCGCGCGCACGCGTGTGCGTGTTTTCACACACGCGTGCATGCGTGTTTGTTGCCAAAGACTGCTCATTTGAGCCTAAAATGCTGACAGGTTGTCAAGATTAATTTTTCTTCCTTACTTCCTTCAAAGACAGCAGTTTTCAGTTAGTAACGAGTTATTGTTTGAAGCATCTCGGTATTTATTATTGCTTGTTAACTGATATTATTCTTCCACAAAATAAAAAGTTACAAGAATGCTGTCAGGACATAGGTCATGTGCAACAATCAGTGTAAAAAAACATATTTACTTTCTGATTTCACAGACCTCACTTCTACAGCTTGGAAGCTGCCTTTTTGATATATGATATATTGATTGAAAAAAAAAAAGAAGAAGAAAAAAGATATTATTAATGGTTATGTCCTTTTTTTAATTTTTTTTTTAAGCTGTCCTAAACTTCGGGTACCGTTTTAAATGTGTCAGCCGATTTAAGTGGACACCGACCGATTTTTTTTTCTTTTTATTTCCGCATAGCATTATACGCCAAAAGTGCCACCGTTAAAATGACCTCGTGGAAAGTAGGACACCAAAATGGGAAACTGAAACTGGTAACATTTCAAATCAAGAGAGAGTGCAGGAAGAAACTGGAGTTCACACTGGACGAGTTAGAGGCACAATTATTCTTAGCGAGGGTGAGGGGGGTGGGGGGGGGAACTTATGACATCGTCCACACTATTTCCATTCAAACCTGCTGGAATCTTTCTGAAAAATCTCAAGTAAAGCTCACCCCCCCGTCCCCCCCCCCCCGCCCCCCCCCTCCCACTCCCCCCCTACACACCCCCTTCCCATTATATGACAAATGATTCTGTCGTGGTCAGGCTGTGCAGAATCATTTCTCAATGTGGCAGTGCCCACATTTCTTCCACTGCAAAATTAGTTTAAATAACACTGTAATATATACTCTACATTTCTTTTCCTCCACTATTTGACTGGCCTTCTTTACGTCATTAGAGAGGGAAAGAAATGAAGGGTATATATTACAATGTTATTCAAACCATTTTACAACTTTTTCAGTCTTCGAAACGAAATCGAATGGAAAGAACACAGGGAAAGAATTGTAGATATTTATTGCCTTCAATGTTTGGCACACACCATAATGGGATCAAACACAAGGTGAAGGTCTACACACCTGTCGACCTAGAGTAATTACAAACCCTGTTTAGTGAAACAACACTACACGCTGCGGGAATTCAAACAAAAGACCCTCAGATGGAAATGGTCCGATGCAAAAACGATACTGAGAGACAGCTTCAGGAAAGCATGGCGCCAACGTCTGGACATCGGGACGGAAGAGGAAAAGGACGGCATCCATGAGCTGGACAGATCTGCATAGGTCACAATCTTCAGACTGCCAACGGGACACTGTCAGCTCCTCTATCGTCTGAAGATATCAAATACTGACCAGTGCCCTTGTGGCACAGGTCCACAGACCCCCTCCCATATCCTGCAGTCCTGCCCCACCTTCGACGCTCTGAGACGCCAGGCATGGCCCAGCCCGGTGGAGCTCCAAGAGAAACTGTGGGGACCGGTGGGGTCCCTGCGACGGACCGCGGACTTCGCTGTCCTGACCGGACTGAAAATCTAGCGTGGCCAGGGAACGCGAAAGTAGAAGAAGAAGAAGAAAAAAAGGTCCAACGAAAAATCAGCCACCTGTCAATCATTATTTAGACGAAGGTGGCAGAATGGTTAAGACGCTTATCTGTAAACACAGTGTCCGTGAAGGCCTGGGTTCGAGTCCCGCTCTCGCCCTTTTCTTCAACGCTTGACTGGAAAATCAGACTGAGCCTCCAGTCATTCGATGAGACGACACACCGAGGTCCCGAGTGCTTGGCGCACTAAGGAAGAACCCATGGCAATAAAGGTGTTGTCATCTGGCAACATTCTGTAGAAGAAATACACCGACATGTACATATGAATTATATGTATGCACTGAAAGCTTGACTGGCGTGTTGGGTCATGCTGCTGTCAGGAATCAGCCTCGCAGATGAGGTGTAGCGTAGATGGATTTGTCCGAACGCTGTAACGCATCCTTGAAACTATTGGGTTATACCGTTGTCAGGTACCCGCTTAGCGGATGGCATGAGGTGTCGCGTATATGGATTTGTCCAAACACAGAAACGCCACCTTGAGAAACTGAAATATTGTGGTTGTGCAGATTTTGTTTTTCTAAGTAAGAAGCAACATTATCACGTTGTGCCTGTCTTTGTTTTACTTTTATCGGAAAGGAGAAGGAGATCAAAGAAAATAAGTTAGAAAAAATAAGAAAGGCTTTTGTACCGTAAATCAAATTTAGCTCAAAGCATCTTGCTTGTAAACGCACTAACGTCTTCTTCTTTGTCTTGTTTTGCTGTGCGCAGCCATAATCAACACACTGATTATTTTGCCACGGAACTGATGGTGAGGAGGAGGAGGGGAGGGTGCGGGGGGTTGTGTGTGTGTGTGTGTGGGGGGGGGGGGGGGGGGATGAGAGGAGGGTTCGACCACTTCTGCCAAAAGAAGATGGATGAACAAAACAAAACAAAACTGATGGAAACATCGTCCAACAAAACCAACAGCACATTCCACCCTACCTTCCGCAAGCACTGTCCCTCTTTCACAGGAGTGGACCTGGCTTTTCGTTTAAACTGACCACTCCTGTAGTCCACTCCAGTTAGTGCGACACGAGAATATTATAAAGAAAACAAAAACAAAACCTACAAAAACAACAACAACAAAAAAACAACAACACAACGTTCATGCACAGAAAAACTGTTGCCAATATCCGACAAGGCTCACGAACAACATTCAAATTAAACGAAATCAGGAATTTGTTGTAAGAATTTTCCAAAAGAATTATTGGTGTGGGAAGTTTGGAGTGTCAGGACCGTCTCAGACGTTTAAAACTACCACGTCTAGAGTGTCGAAGAGTAAGGGGAGACATGATTGAGGTGTTCAAAATCCAGCATGAAATCTATGACCCAAGCACCACCTCCACTTTATTCACTTGTTCCGATACCAACACAAATACTGCCAAAAATGATACCTCTGGCATGATCACAAGAGGGCATGACTATAAACTAACGAAATCCCGACCTAACTCTCGAGTTTATCAAGAGTTTTTAAAAAATATTTTTATTTTATTTTATAACAGAACTGTTAACTTATGGAATAACCTCCCCATGGAAGCGGTCAATGCAAATTCATTAAATGCCTTTAAAAATCAGCTGGATAAAACCCTTAAAAAACTATGTCTTCTCTACAAATTTCGGAGAACCTAAACCAAAAAAGTAGAAGACACAAAAACCAAGAAATCTTCGGGTTAAAAACGAAAATTGGCATCGAAGAAAAAAACAAACAAAATCAACGTGAGGGCTAAAGGCTTTCAGTCTACATGCCTTACTATGCTATGCTATGCTATGCTAAAGAAAAGGCTTTGATACTGGTAATACAAATACACCTTCTTGAATGACAAGAACACACACAGAACAACAGAAGACCAATCACTGAGAGGATTGTGCACCAGCGATTCTGTGATCAATCTTTGCTATTTACTTTCAACGTGGAAAAAAAAAGGTTTTGTTATCAGTGTAATTGATGTTGCTTTTACATCACATGGTGTTGCGACGTCGATCTTTTTAATCCCACTTTTACAAAACAGGACAAGGGCAAGAAAGATAGGATTTCTTGTGAAATTCAAACCAGGAAGACAAAAAAAATATAGATAGCAACAATAACGTTCTGTCTTTTGAACTTCCAAACATTTTGTGTGTGTGTGAGTGCATGCTTTTGTACTTGAATGAAACTGTCCTCATAGCAAGAAAATACAATATCCCGTGAAACACGTGCATTCCGCGGTCTATAACATTGTTCATGTGATCGCGAGTGACCTCGTAGTAGTACGTACCATTCTTGTCTTCAGACGAGCAACTCATCTCTCTCTCTTCCACCTCAACACCCACCCCCTCCATGCTTTATCGTGCAAGTCAAGGCAACGAATTCATTTCATGTTGACACCGGAGGCATGGAAACGTTGCACACATGCAGCTTTTACACACAGCAAAACAACGGAAAACATTGATGGCAAAAAATTGAAACAACCAAAAAGCCTGAACGTGTAAACAGACATCTCTCTCTCTCTCTCCCTCCTCTCTCTCTCTCTGCCTTCCTTTCCCTCGTCCCATTTCTCTTCTCTGTTTCTGTGCTATGTTCAGTTTTTGAGATGGTTTGTTGCCACAAAGGACGAGAACTGGATGAACTCATCTATATTCCTGGGAAATAAAAAAAAACTTTAATCTCTCTCCCTCTCTCCCTCTCTCTCTCTGTCTCCCTCTGTCGCTGTCTCTGTCGGTTGGTCTGTTATCGGTCTGTCTGTCTGTCTCTGTCTCTATCTATCTCTCTGAAATGTTTACACAACATAAGTTTCACACCGTTATAATTAAAACATCTCTGTGTCTGTGTCAGTCTGATTGTTTGCTTGTCTGTCTGTCTCTCTGTCTATCTGTCCTGTCTCTCTGTCTGTCTCGCTGTCTGTCTGTCTTGTGTCGCTGTCTCTCTCTTTCTGTCGGTCGGTCTGTTGTCTGTCTGTCTGTCGGTCTGTCTGGTCTGTCTGTCTGTCTCTCTCTCTCTCTCTCTCTCTCGCTCTCTCCTGCACATGGCATTTATTTTCCTTTTGCAAGAAGGCAAAGTGTCAGTCTGATGTGTGCTTATTCCCCCTCACATAAGTAAGGTAAACAAACATTTCTTTCGTTATTAATGATAATAAACACACACAGCACATCCGTGGGAGCGCTGTTTTATCGTTCTTTTCCCTCTTAGATGTTTACAAGTTATGCTCGAAAAAAACAACAACAACAACAACTAAGAACACCAACAAATAACATAAACGCACCACTTCCTCATTCTCTCTAGGGATACTTGAATCTTTATGTGTTGTTGTTAATGAGTCTTTGCGTCTTCTTCTTATGAAGAACTACGGTGGCAATTTCTTCTTCTTCATCATCATCATCATCATCATCATCATTATCTTCTTCTTCTTCTCTATTTGTCTGTCTGCCTTTCTGTCTGTCTATCTGTCCCTTGTTTTCTCTCTTTTTCTTTTTCCCCTCTCTCCTCTCCTTCTTTCCTTCCTACCTTGCTTCCGTTGTAACCTTTCCTTCTGACTCTCTCTTTCAGTCTCCCTATTTCTTTAAATTGTATTCTTCATCTGCACCCTGTCTTTCTTTCTCACTTACTTTCTTTCTTTCTTTCTTTGTTTCTTTCCTTCTTTCGTTCCATCTATCCTTCTTTTCCGTCCTTCCTGCCTTCCTTCTATTTTATTCTTTTTTATGCTTTTTTTCCTTCTTTCCTTCTTTCTTTCCCCTTTTGCACTTACTTCCTTCTTATGTCTAGTTTCGTTTTGCTTCTTTCTTTCGTTCCGTCGATCCTTCCTTTCTGTCCTTCCTGCGTTCCTTCTTTCTTTTTCTCTTTCTTTTCTTTCTTTCTTTCTTTCCTCTTCTATACTTCCTTCCTTCTTATGTCCCCTTTTGTTTTGCTTCTTTCTTTCTTTCTTTCTTTTGTTCCTTCGATCCTTCTTTTTTGTCCTTCCTGCCTTCCTTCTTTCTTTTTCTCTTTCTTTTCTTTCTTTCTTTCTTTCCCCTTCTGTACTTCCTTCCCTCTTATGTCCCCTTTTGTTTCTCTTCTTTGTTTCTTTATTTTTCTTTCTTTCTTTCTTTCCTTCCTTCCTTCAGAGACCCCCACACAGTGTCCCCTGGGTGGTCCTCCAACACAATTAAAGCCTTCAAGTTTTCATGAGCTGCATTGTGTAAACCTGATCCACCTTACAAGTGAGTCAGAGTCAGAGCCTCTCCGTGTTTGGCCCCCTTTCACCTAACTGCATTAGCCTTTTTTCCTTTCTCTATCTCTTTCTTAATCTCTTCAGCTGAGACAAAAAAACAAAACAAAACAAACCCCCCCCCCAAAAAAAAAAACACCCAACAACAAACAAACAAAAAACCCCAACGAAACCAAGCTTTAAAAAGAAAAGAGAAAGAAAATAAGGTAAAAGAAAGAAAACAAGATGAATGTGTTTTTAAAATAAAAAAAAATTATTAATTATTTTTTTTAAACAATGAGAGAATTAAGGGAAGTTAGGAGAAAATGAAAGTGATTCAACGCAGTAAAGTAAAAGTAGGCCGGGGGCATCCATTCGATGGTATGTCAAAACGCTTCTGTCTCTCTCATTTGTGCGTCCTTTTGTTTCATCATGTATGAGTCTGTCCGCGTGTGTGCGTGCGTGTGTGTGTGTGTGTGTGTGTGTGTGTGTGTGTGTGTGTGTGTGCGCGCGCGCGCGTGTTAATTTTGTATATTGTGCACAAGATTCAGTGCTATGCAAAAAACATTGTGTGTAATAATAATAATAATAATAATAATAATAATAATCACACAGATCAATGTTTGAATTGATATTTGCTGTTCTGCCGATGTGATGCTTGATGTGGAATGGTTGATGTTCGGAACGCTATACTGTTGTGCCTTCCTAATGTGAAATATTTATTTGGTATGTAAACCTTTGAATAAAAAAAATGTTTGGAAAAAAAAAGATAATGATACTACTGCTACTATTACTACTAACAATAATAACAACAATCATCATCATCCTCATCATCCTCATCATCATCATACTCATCATTATAATTATAATTATTATTATTGTTATTATCATTGTTGTTGTTGCTGTTATCATTATTACTTGGGGCCTTCTCCTTTCTGTTACGGTCTGACAATTTGGAATGGAGACATCCCTGTCCGTCAATCCTTGTCATAACTGCCCAACAATCCTTTGTGGAGCCTTTCCCTCGCGGTCCAAACAATCTGGAATACAGGGATCCCTGTCCGTCAATCCTTGTCATAACTGCCCAAAAATCCTTTGTGGAGCCTTTCCCTCATGGTCCAAACAATCTGGAATACAGGGATCCCTGTCCGTCAATCCTTGCCATGACTGTCCCCAAATCCTTTGTGGTACTTTCACCTTTCAGTCATCGTCCTACTTCTACGTTCGTGGGCTGCAGCTCCCACGTTCACTCGTATGTACACGAGTGGGCTATTACGTGTATGACCGTTTTTAGCCCGCCATGTAGGCAACCATACTCCGTTTTCGGGGGGAGAGGGGGGTGTATGCTGGGTATGTTCTTGTTTCCATAACCCACCGAACGCTGACATGGATTACAGGATCTTTTAACGTGCGTATTTGATCTTCAGCTTGCGTATACACACGAAGGGGGTTCAGGCACTAGCAGGTCTGCACATATGTTGACCTGCGAGATCGGAAAAATCTTCACTCTTTACCCACCAGGCGCCGTTACCGAGATTCGAACCCGGGACCCTCAGATTGAAAGTCCAACGCTTTTACCACTCGGCTATTGTGCCTGTCTGTCATGGTCCAACAATTGGGAATACCGAATTCATTTGAGAAAAAAAAAAGAAAGAAGAATGAAGCGTTCCACTTGAACTCTGTTCTGACCCAGTGTCCACCAGTCCTGAGGGTTCCAGTGTGCTGTGTCCTTGGGAAAGACACTGTACTCCCAATCATTTTTCCTCACTCTAACCCATGTGTGAATGGATACCTGCGACTCCCGTCGTCGGGAAAGGTTCAAAACGGCGGCCAAGGAGAGGACTCGGCCCCGCCTTCCCATGCCCAGCGTTTGACACAATTAAAAAAAAAAGTATGAATTTTTAGTGCCTGTGCGGCCGTGTAAAGGCTGTGGAACCTTTAACATTGAACTCTTCAGAAAACTACGAGTGTGAGAGAAAACAGGCGCGGGTAAACAATTCATCTCTTGTAAAATGACATTGCAACCATTAACTCTCTCCATACGAACGGCGAAAGAGACGATGTTAACAGCGTTTCACCCCATTTTCCATCAACAAAATATTGCAAGCAGAAGGCTCTTATACTGAAGACGTGAATGTTGACAAAGAATACCACAATTCTGACGACGGAAGCTAAATGTTGGGTCATTGAGACACCCACTGGACATCCGAGGGGTCTGTGTAGAGGAGAAGAGAGGACTGGCCGTACTAAGTGAGTTAAAAGCAACAACAGCAACAACAAAACCACGAAATAAGCCAAAAAAGGGGGGGGTGGGGCTTGGGGGTGGTGGTTGTGGGGGTGGTGGGCTGATCGCGAGTGGAACATTATTATCCTTCCAGAAACAAGCAAACGATGGCCATTCGGATTCTCACAAAGGGAGGGGACCCATTTGTTGTACCTGGCATGACTCGAGTTTCGTCCCATGTCGACTCAACAGGTATCCCAGCCAATGGCCGTGAGCCATCCTGTGTGGTCTGTTTCTCTCTGTTTCCGAAAGACCCATCTGTTTTAAAACAATACCCAGCTGTTTTCTCGTCTACAGTTTCCAATAAACTTCTTTACATTCACACTATATGAATGTGCATTTCGTTACGTGTGTGTCAGTGTATTTGGGATGTGTGGTGTCACGCCTGTTGAAAGCTAATGATGGGAGGAATATTTCGTGTCAGATTCAGATCTGTTATTACGTCATTTTTTGTGTTTTGTTTTGTTTTGTTTTTCAGATGTAAATCACTTTGATCTCAGTCTGAGGAGAGAAAAAAGCGCCCGACAGGTTTTTCACCATGATCATTATCATTTACGTCCATTTTGTATTTCCATCACGTGTAAAGAGGACTACATTCAACAACAAGAACAATAATAATGATAATAATGATAATAATAGATTTTGACCAATAAAATACAATGAAATGAAGGGTCGGAATACATCGTAGGGAGTAACAATGGTGATACCACCACAGCTCTTGAGCCCTGTTGTTGAAGTTCTGAGTTCGCTAAATATTCGAAAAGAACCTACTGTACACGTCCAATCCGCTCCCCGCACCCTCTCCTTCCTCCCCTGCCCCTACACACTCCATACACCACAACCTCCGCCACCAACTCACCCCCACCCCAACCCCAACCCCATACACACTCCACCAACCACCTTCTCATTTTCATTCCACCAAAGAAGTTGCGTAGGCTTTGCCCCCGTCCCAAATGAAAGGACTACAAAGTATGTCTTGGTTATCTACGGTGAGACATGTATTCCGTGCGAAAAGCTCAGGGAGCGAAGGACGGCCATGAGCGACAGATGAGGGCCAAGACAGGGTCCGGGCGGGAGCTTAAGTGGCTTTAAGTGTAGTGTATGTGGCTTTAAACGTTGTTCGCAGGACAATGGGGCCCCCTGTGACAGCCAAGAGGCCCTATGGTAATTCTAGTCTGTCGCCCCCGACGGTCGTTTCAATGAGTCGCAGTTTGATTGCCCGTGGTACGATAGCGCGTTACCGGGCTGCGCATCTCTCTGTGTGTCTCTGTGTCTCTGTCTCTAGTCTCTGTCTCTCTCTGTCTGCTCTCTATCTGTCTATGTATCTCTGTCTGTGTCTGTGTCTGTGTCTCTTCTCTCTCTCTCTTTCTCTCTCTCTTTCTCTCTTCCCCAGTCTCTCACTCTCCGTGTCACTGTCTGTCTCTCTGTTTTTTTTTGTTTTTTTTTAATCTCTCTCTCTCCCTCCCTTCCCCACTCTCTCTCTATGTCTCTGTCTCTCTTCCCCCTCTCTATCGCTCACTGACGCACACACATCTATATACACACTCACACACAAGCACGGACGTACACACACACACACACACACACACACACACACACACATTGACGAACGCACGCACATACGTACGGACCCACTTCAATGCATGTAAGCACACACACACACACACACACACACACACACACACACACACACACACACACACACACACACACACACACGCACGCACGAAGTATGGCAGTAACAAATGCCTCTCAATGAAAACCCAGAAAGGAAAAGCTGTACTTCTAATGTGCAACCAACCTGGGTAAACCTTCGCGAACTATTGTGATCGTTCATCACACGCTACCAGTACTCTCTCTCTCTCTCTGGACAGAGATAGACAAGATCAACAACAACAACAACAACAACTACTACTACTACTAGTAATACTGCTGCTACTGCTACTACTACTACTACTACTACTACTTCCAGCCCCGAACTGAGTGAGCCAGACATAACAAACGTGTGCTAATGGACAGTGGGTACACAGTTGACTTGAAGTGGCAGTGAATGCCGTAACTCTCTCCATACGAACGGCGAAAGAGACGACGTTAACAGCGTTTCTCCCCAATTACCACCATCAAAATATTACAAGCGGAAGGCTCTTACACTGAAGAGGTGAATGTTGACAAATAATACCACAATTCTGACGACGGAACCTAAAGGTTGGATCATTGAGACACCCACTGGACATCCGAGGGGTCTGTGTAGAGGAGAAGAGAGGACTGGCCGTACTGAGTGAGTTAAAGTGCACATAATGTCACAACGGTGAGTGAGACGTCCTGGCCTTTGTGGCTTTGTAGGGTGGTGATGTGATGCACTTACAGTCTGTTGTTGTTGCTGTTGTTGTTGTTGTTGTTGTTTTGTATTTTCTTTGGATACCTACCTTTCTGTCTTTTCTCTTCTCACGTCCACACATTAGGATAAACACACACACACACACACACACACACACACACACACTCAAACACCCCCCCCACACACACACACACACACCTCTCAATATCCAAACGATGGTTCAACATAAATACCACCAAATACAAGCATTGCCCCGATTTGTTTTCTTAAGTTTTAACCCTCTCCAGCCGCTGTCGTCTCGCTGACAAACTGAAACCATCACCGTGCCATTCCGACATGCACTGTTCCGTTTCAGATTTGTCATGGGAGGTAAGGGTGCGGGGGGGGGGGGGGGGGGGGGAGAGACAGAAGGAGCAATGGGCAGAAGGGGGAAGGGGCAGGAGAAGGGGGGTGGGGTAAGGAGGTGTGTGTGTGGGGGGGTTGGGGGGGGGGGGGAAGGGGGGGTGTTGGAGGGGCCGAGCCAGACATAACAAACGTCTGCAAATTGACCGTGGATCCTAAACTGTTCATGCCTTGCAAACTCGACGTGGAACACACACGTTGCAACTAGGCACTGTAGCAGTGTTGCATGGCACGTGCTGGCCATTGTGGTACAGGGGGTTTATGGTCTTTATTTAGGGTGATTCGCTGCGTCCTAATTGTATGGGTTTTTTTTTTTTTTTGTTGTGGTCTGTCAGGAGTAGGTCTGTAAAGTATCAGATTGCTGTGTGCGGTTTTTTTTGTTTTTTTTTGTGTCCTCCGTACCCCTGATTTGGGTGAAGGGTTGTATAAAAAAAAAAAAACAACACGTTTCGAGTTGTAATGCTTTTGACAAAACACTAGATAATTCTGTTGTACTGATGAATCCGTGACCTGCATGCAACTGAGGCCACAAAAAACGATGGTTGTTTTTACCTTGATCATAATTATTGTAAATGTCAACAGTAATTGTTGTTCCTCAGGTGGGTACCATGACAGAAACACGAAAACACTGTGTTTACCTTGATCATATTGTAAATGTCAGCTGCACGTGGTGTCCCACAGTCAGATGCCAAAGATTGCAGGTCACTGACATCTGTTCAGCCTTATTCAGGAAACGAAACTGGAACATGTCAGGTTTGAAGATGACCCTCTTCACTGGAAAGGATTCACTGGATCCCTGCAAGCAGTTGCTGTCTTTGAAAGATCAGTAACAAAGTGTTATAATGTGCCGTTCTTTTTATGCCATAAAAATAAGATTCTTTTCAACTTCCATTTTTACAAAATGCACGGCAATGCCAGTGTATATCTAGCTATGGCTCAGACTGAACACAACAACAACAACAACAACAACAACAAACCTGTATGGTTCACCAAACCACCATTTGTGGCAAACATAATTGAAATCCTTTGATTCTTTTTCTGTTTTCATTAATCTTGTAATCAGTAGTGCTTGCTTAGGGTTAAAACAAGACATTGAAAGAGAGAGAGAGAGGGGTGGGGGAGATGGGGGAGAGGGAGAGAAAGAAAGAGAGGAGAGATAATAAATGATAAAACAAGAGAACATTTTACGCAAGTGCATGACAAAGAACAAAAACCCATCAGTTGACATAAGAACACACAACCCCCCCCCCCCCCCACCCTCCACCTCTCCCCCCACTCTCGCCTCCACCCCCACCCACCTGATGAACACGAACAGGAAAACAAAGACAATCAGAGCAGGGAAAAGACAGGAAGCACTTCATCACGTGACCAAAGACAATCTCTCCCCGCCACGCCATCCCCACCCCCCCCCCCCCTTTTCCCCCGAAACCATCCCCCTCCCCCCACCATTCCTGCCTCTTCTGCTGCCGCTAGCTGCATCCAACCACGTTGTTTACACTGACAGAGCTAACATTTCCCTCCCTCGCTATCCTCGTCTTTACTTGCCACCCCCCTTCCCTCCCCTTACCTCCCCTGCACACACACACACACACCCACAACACACACACACAACACACACACACACAACACACACACACACAACACAACACGACACAACACACACACACACACACACTCCTAACTGAGAGCAGCCACTTGGCCAGTCAGCAGACGACAAACACATCGATTACTGTCATGTCCAGATCCAGACAAACAGCCCCGTGCTTTCTCATGGGAGTCTGGCACAGTTATGTCAGGGGATTGAGAGAGCCTTGTGATCAGCACTACAAAGACAGAAGGGTACTGTATGAAACATCAACAAGGGGGTGTGTCAGAAATGTGAAACAGCCTAAAAAAACAACAACAAAAAACTGTCCTGTTTTAAAAGAAAATTTAACGACAGACATACACTTACAAACGTCTTCTTCTTCTTCTTCAGCGTTCCCAGGCCATGTTCAGACGGTCAATCCAGAGGAGGTTACGAAGTCCGCAGTCCGCTGGGGCTCTGTCGCCGTTCCCCACAACTTGTCCCAGAGCGTTGCGGGACTCGGGTCCAGAGTGGACGCCTCAGTTCTTTGTGTCACTTACAAACAAAAGATGGAAGGGAAAAGACACAAATTAGTGGTGAATATATGATAAACTGATAGCTGTTCTAAAAAAAAGGGGGGCATTTTCGAATGAATACTCTGAAAGGAAAATTGTGTACCTTTCTTGTAATGTCAAATAAACAAAGAGTTCTTCCCCTTTGGAGTGACACTCGCGGGAAACATGTCGGGATGCCCGGATGTCAAGTTAATAACTGTCATGGGGACCCGGTTGGCAGTGTCATTTTTCATCACCCCATCGCGGCTTTCAACCGCCCCTTGTTTTCAACGTCCGTGGGAACACATTGAAGAGAAGAGGATCACACTCTGAAACACAACAACAACAACAACAACAAGGACAAACTTTCCCGGTTTGTAACCAAAACAGAAGATCGATAATCTATGTAAAAGACAGACAGACAGGCTCAGACAGACAGACAGACAGACTGACACACACACACACACACACACACACACACACACACACACACACAGAGGGGGAGGGGGGCGCGGGGGGAATCAAAATAGACACAGTCAAGCTTACGATTGATAGACGCAGTCACAAACAAGACACAGATACAGTGCCATACAGAGACCAGTTCTGACCAAGACTCAGTTTCCCTTCCCTGCCCTACCCTTTACCACACAGGCCATTCCTCCACACACACCCCACCACCCACACACATACCCTCACTCCACAAACATTTGTCACCTGGGTCAAGGTCTTTGCACTGGACTCTTCACAAGGAGGAGGAGGAGGAGGAAGAGGTAACGAGAGCGGGAGATAGACATGGAGACACCGAGAACACACACACACACACACACACACACACACACACAATATGCTCGCACAGGAACAGACACATATTCACACTAACACACAGACGCACAAGTGTCCATGCACAGAACGCAAAGGCACGTACGTGACACATGCGCACGTGTAAAAGAAAAGACGTGTTAAAAAAAAAGAGAAGCAGAAAAGAATCCAATAACCTAATCGCTGGGGAACCCAAGACAATCTCCACCCTCCCGGTGATTGCTGCTGCCGTTTAACAGCATTCCCGCCACGTTGCTTACTTTGACAGACGAACATCTTCTCCTACCACAGCCTCAGCCTTCCATCCCCCACCCACCACCGCACCCCCAACCCCCTACACTAACACACACATTCCCTGTCTCCTCCCAAGTTTGTCGGTCCGGCCACTTGGCCGGTCAGCAGACGACCATCACATCGATCACCGTCACCAACAGGTCCTGCCAGACTGCTGGAAGTTTCGGAGGGGGGTATCTCGCACAGTGCCAGTGGAATGACAGAGCTCTTGTGATCATTGCAATGGTTGTAATGATGCTTTAATCTATCACTAAAAAAAAAAAAAAATCAAAAAAATCGAGACATAGCTTCACATTCATCACAAGTGAATGGACAGGACCAACAGTCCATGTTTAGAAAACAAAGTAATGTGATGTTTGTAATATTGCAACAGGAATTTGTTGGAGGAGAACAAACCAAACCAACAGCAATGAAAACACCATGTAACAAGAGAGGCAAGGCCTTCAAGACTCACTTGTGGCACATTAAGTCCCCTACCATTAATTACAGAGTATTTTCCCTTTTTTACTATCTGCACCAAAACGTTTGCAAAATAAATAAAGCTTCCA
>NC_134883.1:34431765-34441765 GCF_041734735.1 Babylonia areolata
AACGAACGAAAACAAGGGGTGGCGCTGTACTGTGGCAACGCGTCCTTTCCCCCCGAAGGAAAGAGGGGAAGGCTGAGAGAAAGAAAGAAAGAAAGGAAGAAAAAAAAGAAAAGAAGATATATGCTTGTTTACACGTTTAGGCTTTTTTGGTTTGTTTCAGTTTTTTGCCATCAATCGTTTTCCGTTGTTGTGCTGTGTGCAAATGATGCAATGTTTCCATGCCTCCGGTATCAACATGAAATGAACTCGTTTTCCGTTGTTGTGCTGTGTGCAAATGATGCAATGTTTCCATGCCTCCGGTGTCAACATGAAATGAACTCGTTTTCCATTGTTGTGCTGTGTGCAAAGGATGCAATGTTTCCATGCCTCCGGTGTCAACATGAAATGAACTCGTTTTCCGTTGTTAAGCTGTGTGCAAAGGATGCAATGTTTCCATGCCTCTGGTATCAACATGAAATGAACTCGTTTTCCTTTGTTGTGCTGTGTGGAAATGATGCAATGTTTCCATGCCTCGGTGTCAACATGAAATAAACTCGTTTTCCGTTGTTGTGCTGTGTGCAAAGGATGCAATGTTTCCATGCCTCTGGTATCAACATGAAATGAACTCGTTTTCCGTTGTTGTGCTGTGTGGAAAGGATGCAATGTTTCCATGCCTCTGAAATAAACTCGTTGCCTCGACTTGCACGAGAAAACATGGAGGGTGGTGGTGGGTGTTGAGGTGGAAGTAGAGAGATGAGTCGCTTGTCATGTGACAAGAATGTTGCTTGCTCACTTGCAATGACATGAACAAATATCATACACGGCGGATTGCACGTGATTCACGAGATACTGTATTAATTTTGTTTTGCCATGAGGACAGTTTCTTTCAAGTGGTGAAAAAAAAAAAAAAAAAAAAAAAGAAGAAGAAAAAAAAGAAAAAGATTAGAAGCTCAAAAGACCGAACGTTGTTGTTATTGTTTGTTGATGTTGTAACATCTTTGAGCACTTCCCGAAGAGAGAGAGGTGCCGGAATTTCCCTGCACAGAACTCTGTCATGACAAACAAACAAAAACAAAAAAAAAAAGTAATACAACAGTACAACACAAACACAATACCAACAACAATTCCTGTGACTCCCCAGCAGCCACCAATTGCTCAAAGACACGTTGTTTGTGCTGAAAATCTAACACGCTCCTCATCCTCCCCCCCTATCCACGTCCCTCTCCCTCTCCTCTTCCTCCCCCCTCACTCCCTCCGGCCCCCCGCCTCGATCCCCCCCCACCCCCTACGCCTTCCATCAGCTCTCACGGATCAGCCTCTTGGCCGGTCAGCAGACGAGAGACAAACATATCGATTACCGTCCCCATTAGGCGCTGCAAAAAGCAAAATGTTGTCTTTAATTCTTCATCACACACACACACACACACACACACACACACACACACACACACACACACACACACACACACACACACACACACAAAAACCCAAACAAAAAAAACACAAAAAAACCCAACACACACACACACACACACACACACACACACACACACACACATATATATATATATATATATATATATATATCACATACACACACACATACATATATATATATATATATATATATATCACATACACAAACACACACACATGTATATATATATATATATATATATGTGTGTGTGTGTGTGTGTGTGTGTGTGTGTGTGTGTGTGTGTGTGTGTGTGTGTGTGATGAAGAATTAAAGACAACATTTTGTTTTTGTATATGTGTATGTTTTTGTATACAAACATATAAACACACACACACACAACACACACACATATATATATATATGTGTGTGTGTGTGTGTGTGTGTGTGTGCGCGCGCGCATGTGTGTGTGTTTGTGCGGGTGGGTGGGTGGGTGGATGGGGGGATGTGTCTGGCATACACCAATGAACATTATGTATTGTATTAAGGTGTATATTCTTTATATTTCATTGCATTACTTTGTCACATAACGGAACTATCCGTGTGAAATTCAGGCTTCTCTCCATAATGAAAGTACTTTTCCACAATGCAGTTTGTTTGTTATCCATGTATATTTGTAGTTGTTAGTGATAGCAGTAGGCCTCCTTCGGTCATGGCTGACCATAGATAGAGTATATCCGACCTAATGTCTAACTGGGATGTCTGCTTGGACCAAGCAGCGTCGCCTGTGACTGCAGAGACCGATGCGAGAGACAGTCTCTGTCACAGCGGTCACATGTGTAAACTGATGCTGGTCTGTCGGCTGCCGTCCCTTTTCTGCGAAATCGCTTTTCTGCTGCAGCAGCTGACAGTTTGTCCTCACCAATCCGTAGCTGATTCTTGAGAGTGCTTCTCCAGCTGTTGCGATCATCTTCAAGGTCCTCCCAGGACTCAGTGTTGATCTCAAGCGCCTTCATGTCACGTTTGCAAACGTCTTCGTATCTCAGCTGTGGGCGGCCGATGCTTCTCTGCCCCATGGCGAGCTCTCCATAAAGGATGTCTTTTAGGATGCGACCATCTTCCATGCGGCGAACGTGGCCCAACCAGCGCAGCCGACGCTGTCTCAGCATGGTATACATGGTCGGGAGGCCAGCGCGAGTCAGGACTTCGGTGTTTGTCACCTTGTCTTGCCAGGAGATGCCAAGTATGCGCCGTAGGCTTCTCAGGTGGAAGGTATTGAGCCTTTTCTCCTGACGAGCATGTGTGGTCCACGCCTCACTGCCATACAGCAAGGTGCTGAGGACGCAGGCGTTGTATACAGCCATCTTTGTTTTCGTGGTCAGCTTGGGATTTGTCCACACATAGCTATTTCACTAACAAAGAAGGGTTTCCCCACAGAACATAAAACAAGGAAGAAAGAGGATGTGTCAAACAGGTCAAGGTTTCGGATGACCATCTCGTGGGACTGTGTCAGGGAAAAGTCAGAGATATGAGACCAGTGTGAAGCCTCCAGCGCAATCTGATGTGCCCTGACGTTAGGAAGAAGGTGGCAGAATGGTTAAGACGCTCAGCTGCCAATACACAGAGTCCGTAAGGTTGTGGGTTCGAATCCCGCTCTCACCCTTTCTACCAAGTTTGACTGGAAAATCAAACTGAGCGTCTAGTCTTTTGGATGAGACGATAAACCGAGGTCGCGCATGCAGCACGTCCTTGGCGCACTGTAAAAGGACCCATGACAACGAGAGTGTTGTTCTCTAGCAAAATTATGTAAAATGAAATCCACTCTGATAGGTATACAAATATATAAGCATGCACTCAAGGCCTGACAAGTGTGATGGGTCATGCTGCCGTCAGACATCTGCCTAGCAGATTTGGTGTCATGTATATGGATTTGTCCGAACGCAGTGACGCCTCCTTGAGAAACTGAAACCTGAAAGTGATGTGCCCTGCCTGCTGGCGTTCCATATTCAGCCTGCTACCGTGTGTGTGCTGGGGACTGCGGGCTCCAGAGCCATAGTAACACGTGTCCACCCTTTGATTTCCATCGACGATGGCACATCACTTTCGTCCTCTTTGGTTCCCGGGGGACCACCATGTTGAGTATCATGACGTGTGGTTACGAGCGGTCGTAAGATATGGAAGTGTATACACGTGTGCGCGATACCCGTACACAGCAATGCAGGCATTGGTCTATGAAGAGCGCACGCACACACATTGAAAGAAACTTGGACTCTTTTACTGTCTGTCTGGTCTCTGTTACAGTCTGTCTTGACTCTTTTACAGTCTTTCTGGTCTCTTTTACAGTCTGTCTGGACTCTGTTACAGTCTGTCTTGACTCTTTTACAGTCTGTCTGGACTCTTTTACAGTCTTTCTGGTCTCTTTTACAGTCTGTCTGGACTCTTTTACAGTCTGTCTGGACTCTGTTACAGTCTGTCTTGACTCTTTTACAGTCTTTCTGGTCTCTTTTACAGTCTGTCTGGACTCTGTTACAGTCTGTCTGGACTCTTTTACAGTCTGTCTGGACTCTGTTACAGTCTGTCTGGACTCTTTTACAGTCTGTCTGGACTCTTTTACAGTCTTTCTGGTCTCTGTTACAGTCTGTCTGGACTCTTTTACAGTCTGTCTGGACTCTTTTACACATTTCAGTCTGTTTGGACTGTTTTACAGTCTGTCTGGACTGTTTTACAGTCTTTCTGGCCTCTTTTAAGTCTGTCAGTGACTCTTTTACAGTCTTTCTGGTCTCTTTTACAGTCTGTCTGGACTCTTTTACAGCCTTTCTGGTCTCTTTTACAGTCTGTCTTGACACTTTTACAGTCTGTCTGGATTCTTTTACATTTCAGTCTTTCTGGACTGTTTTACAGTCTGTCTGGACTGTTTTACAGTCTGTCTTGACTCTTTTACAGCCTTTCTGGTCTCTTTTACAGTCTGTCTGGACTCTTTTACAGTCTTTCTGGTCTCTTTTACAGTCTATCTGGACTCTTTTACGGTCTTTCTGGTCTCTTTTACAGTCTGTCTGGACTCTTTTACAGTCTTCTGGTCTCTGTTACAGTCTGTCTGGACTCTTTTACAGTCTGTCTGGACTCTTTTACACATGTTGATCTGTTTGACTGTTTTACAGTGTCTGGACTGTTTTACAGTCTTTCTGGCTCTTTTAAGTCTGTCAGTGACTCTTTTACAGTCTTTCTGGTCTCTTTTACAGTCTTGTCTGGACTCTTTTAACTGTCTGTCTGGACTCTTTTACAGTCTGTCTGGACTCTTTTACATTTCAGTCTGTCTGGACCTGTTTTACAGTCTGTCTGGACTCTTTTACAGTCTGTCTCTGGACTCTTTACAGCTTTCTGGACTCTTTTACAGTCTGTCTTGACTCTTTTACAGTCTTCTGACTCTTTTACAGTCTGTCTGGACTCTTTTACGTCTTCTGGACTCTTTTACAGTCTGTCTGGACTCTTTTACAGTCTGTCTGGACTCTGTTACAGTCTGTCTGACTTACAGTCTTCTTCCTCTTTCACCGTGGATACTCCTCTTCTCAGTTTCACCTGTCGTCTGTACCTGCCCCCCCCATATCCCCCCACACACGACACACACCACGTCTTGGACGCATGACACCTAACTGAGACCATTTTAAAGTCTTCAAGACTGCACTGAAGCTTCGTGGAATTTTTCAGACTTTGGCTCTGTTACTCTTCTTACTCTTTTCGTCTCTCTGGTCTCTTCTCTCAGTCTGGGGATCGTATTGTTGGTCTTTGTACTGTCTGGTTGGCGAATTTGTCTTCTGTTTTTACAAGCATCTGTCGGATCTTTTATCGTAATGTCCCGATTTTATACACAGTGCATTGTTTTGATCTGTTTTAATGTATGTTTTGGTCTGTTCACTTTCCAGCTTCATAGGCCTGGCTAAAGTCTGTACCATCTGATCTTTAATCTGATCTTCTGGTCTCTCTTTACATCTGGGCGGCCAGACAGTCATGTGAGGATTTATTATCAGTTTTTTGATTTTTAACAGTATGCAAAGTCCGATGACTCTTAAAATTATACATATGTTTTGAATGCTTTTCTCTGCGACTGTGTCAACATCTAGCTGTAGTTTTCAGACAGTCTGTTTGACTGTCCAACAGTCTTCGTCAATCTTGAAGTGTCTGACTTGTTTCATGTCTTTTGACTCACTTTTAACAAATAGTATCTGAACTCGGTTTTCGGTCTTCTCTGGTCTCTTTTACAGTCCTCTCTCTCTTTTATGTTGTTGTGTGTTGTGTTACGTGTTGAACTTTTACAGTCTGACATTTTCTTGCAATACTTTGTCAGTCTGAATTAGGACTTGAAAATCAGTTCTGTCGTCACTGTTTTAAACAGTTGCTTTTGGGCACTAATTAATCTGAAGACTTTTATCACTGCTTTCTGTTTATTATATTTTGTATTCTTCTTGGACTTTTACAGTCTGTCTTGACTCTTTTACAGTCTGTCCTTGACTCTTTTACATTTCAGTCTTTCTGGACTGTTTTACAGTCTGTCTGGACTGTTTTACAGTCTGTCTTGACTCTATTACAGCCTTTCTGGTCTCTTTTACAGTCTGTCTTGACTCTTTTACAGTCTTTCTGGTCTCTTTTACAGTCTGTCTGGACTCTTTTACGGTCTTTCTGGTCTCTTTTACAGTCTGTCTGGACTCTTTTACAGTCTGTCTGGACTCTTTTACAGTCTGTCTGGACTCTTTTACAGCCTTTCTGGTCTCTTTTACAGTCTGTCTGGACTCTGTTACAGTCTGTCTTGACTCTGTTACAGTCTGTCTGGACTGTTTTACAGTCTGTCTTGACTCTTTTACAGTCTGTCTAGTATCTTTTGCAGTCTGTCTGGACTCTTTTACAGTCTTTCTGGTCTCTGTTACAGTCTGTCTGGACTCTTTTACAGTCTGTCTGGACTCTTTTACACATTTCAGTCTGTTTGGACTGTTTTACAGTGTGTCTGGACTGTTTTTACAGTCTTTCTGGCCTCTTTTAAGTCTGTCAGTGACTCTTTTACAGTCTTTCTGGTCTCTTTTACAGTCTGTCTGGACTCTTTTACAGTCTTTCTGGACTCTTTTACAGTCTGTCTTGACTCTTTTACAGTCTGTCTTGACTCTTTTACATTTCAGTCTTTCTGGACTGTTTTACAGTCTGTCTGGACTGTTTTACAGTCTGTCTTGACTCTATTACAGCCTTTCTGGTCTCTTTTACAGTCTGTCTTGACTCTTTTACAGTCTTTCTGATCTCTTTTACAGTCTATCTGGACTCTTTTACGGTCTTTCTGGTCTCTTTTACAGTCTGTCTGGACTCTTTTACAGTCTTTCTGGTCTCTGTTACAGTCTGTCTGGACTCTTTTACAGTCTGTCTGGACTCTTTTACACATTTCAGTCTGTTTGGACTGTTTTACAGTGTGTCTGGACTGTTTTACAGTCTTTCTGGCCTCTTTTAAGTCTGTCAGTGACTCTTTTACAGTCTTTCTGGTCTCTTTTACAGTCTGTCTGGACTCTTTTACAGTCTTTCTGGACTCTTTTACAGTCTGTCTTGACTCTTTTACAGTCTGTCTTGACTCTTTTACATTTCAGTCTTTCTGGACTGTTTTACAGTCTGTCTGGACTGTTTTACAGTCTGTCTTGACTCTATTACAGCCTTTCTGGTCTCTTTTACAGTCTGTCTTGACTCTTTTACAGTCTTTCTGATCTCTTTTACAGTCTATCTGGACTCTTTTACGGTCTTTCTGGTCTCTGTTACAGTCTGTCTGGACTCTTTTACAGTCTGTCTGGACTCTGTTACAGTCTGTCTTGACTCTTTTACAGTCTTTCTGGTCTCTTTTACAGTCTGGCTGGACTCTGTTACAGTCTGTCTGGACTCTGTTACAGTCTGTATGGACTCTGTTACAGTCTGTCTGGACTCTTTTACAGTCTGTCTGGACTCTGTTACAGTCTGTCTTGACTCTTTGACAGTCTGTCTGGACTCTTTTACAGTCTTTCTGGTCTCTGTTACAGTCTGTCTGGACTCTTTTACAGTCTGTCTGGACTCTTTTACACATTTCAGTCTGTTTGGACTGTTTTACAGTGTGTCTGGACTGTTTTACAGTCTTTCTGGCCTCTTTTAAGTCTGTCAGTGACTCTTTTACAGTCTTTCTGGTCTCTTTTACAGTCTGTCTGGACTCTTTTACAGTCTTTCTGGACTCTTTTACAGTCTGTCTTGACTCTTTTACAGTCTGTCTTGACTCTTTTACATTTCAGTCTTTCTGGACTGTTTTACAGTCTGTCTGGACTGTTTTACAGTCTGTCTTGACTCTATTACAGCCTTTCTGGTCTCTTTTACAGTCTGTCTTGACTCTTTTACAGTCTTTCTGATCTCTTTTACAGTCTATCTGGACTCTTTTACGGTCTTTCTGGTCTCTTTTACAGTCTGTCTGGACTCTTTTACAGTCTTTCTGGTCTCTGTTACAGTCTGTCTGGACTCTTTTACAGTCTGTCTGGACTCTTTTACACATTTCAGTCTGTTTGGACTGTTTTACAGTGTGTCTGGACTGTTTTACAGTCTTTCTGGCCTCTTTTAAGTCTGTCAGTGACTCTTTTACAGTCTTTCTGGTCTCTTTTACAGTCTGTCTGGACTCTTTTACAGTCTGTCTTGACTCTTTTACATTTCAGTCTTTCTGGACTGTTTTACAGTCTGTCTGGACTGTTTTACAGTCTGTCTTGACTCTATTACAGCCTTTCTGGTCTCTTTTACAGTCTGTCTTGACTCTTTTACAGTCTTTCTGATCTCTTTTACAGTCTATCTGGACTCTTTTACGGTCTTTCTGGTCTCTTTTACAGTCTGTCTGGACTCTTTTACAGTCTGTCTGGACTCTTTTACAGTCTGTCTGGACTCTTTTACAGTCTGTCTGGTCTCTGTTACAGTCTGTCTGGACTCTTTTACAGTCTGTCTGGTCTCTGTTACAGTCTGTCTGGACCCTTTTACAGTCTGTCTGGTCTCTGTTACAGTCTGTCTGGACTCTTTTACAGTCTGTCTGGTCTCTGTTACAGTCTGTCTGGACTCTTTTACAGTCTGTCTGGTCTCTTTTACAGTCTGTCTGGACTCTGTTACAGTCTGTCTGGACTCTTTTACAGTCTGTCTGGTCTCTGTTACAGACTGTCTGGTCTCTTTTACAGTCTGTCTGGACTCTGTTACAGTCTGTCTGGACTCTTTTACAGTCTGTCTGGTCTCTGTTACAGTCTTTCTGGTCTCTGTTACAGTCTGTCTGGACTCTTTTACAGTCTGTCTGGTCTCTGTTACAGTCTGTCTGGACTCTTTTACAGTCTGTCTGGACTCTTTTACAGTCTGTCTGGACTCTTTTACAGTCTGTCTGGACTTACGGTCTTCCTTCCCTACCTTTCACCGGAAGATACAATCCTCTTCTCCAGTTCCACCTTCCGCTACCCTGCCCCCCCCCCCAATCCCCCCCCCCACACACACACACACACCCACGTTTAGCGAACGCAAAGCACCCAAACTGAGACACAAGCTTGTAGAAGCCTGGCTCAAGAACCTGCACTGAAACTTCGTGGTAATTTTCCTTTCAACTTGTGCTCTCTCTCTCTCTCTCTCTCTCGGCTCTCTCTCCAAGATGGCGGCCAGACAGGTTATGTGAGTAAGAGGCTCTCTCTCTTCTTTTTATTTTATTTTATTTTTTATTGAACACGTAACTGACAAATAAAAAGAATGCGTGAGAAGGCTCGAGAAAATACTACAAATTACTGACAGGTGAATCGTTTCGAATTGCTTTTTGCTGCTTGCAGAATGACTGTCAAGACATAACCTAGCTGTAGAATTTCAGACAGAATATGTTGAACTGTCCCAACATGTCATTCGTCAAATCATGGTGAAGGTGGTCACATTGTGTTCATGCTTTTTGACTCACTTGTGTAAACAAAGTGAGTCTATGTTTTAACCCGGTGTTCGGTTCTCTCTCTCTCTCTCTCTCTCTCTCTCTCTCTCTCTGTGTGTGTGTGTGTGTGTGTGTGTGTGTGTCCGTGGTAAACTTTAACATTGACATTTTCTCTGCAAATACTTTGTCAGTTGACACCAAATTAGGCATAAAAATAGGAAAAAATTCAGTTCTTTCCAGTCATCTTGTTTAAAACAATATTGCACCTCTGGGATGGGCACAAAAAATAATAAATGAAGCCTAATTATATGCAAACTGCATTTACTGTTATATTTATATTTTTTGTATTCTCTAAACTTGGCACTTTGATCTGATATTCTGACCCAACAACAAGAGCAGTCATTATTATCATCTTTTGTTCAAACAGGAACTTCTTTTGCTAAGCATGGAAGTTTTCTTTATTAGGCAAACGTTTTGGTGCAGATAGTAAAAAAGGGAAATTACTCTGTAATTAATGCTAGGGGACTTAATTTGCTTTAAACTGATCTTTCTCATCTTAAACATTACATTTTTAAATTATACTCAATACATAAAAAGCTTGTTTTTTTTTTGTTTTTTTTAAGTGTATCACAAGTGAGTCTTGAAGGCCTTGCCTCTCTTGTTAAATGTTGTAATCACAGCGCTTGTTCTTCTGT
>NC_134883.1:34454265-34456765 GCF_041734735.1 Babylonia areolata
TCAGACATGTAGGCAGCCATAAGATAATACGATTATAGGATTAGAGTCATCACATGTTGATAGTTAAGTCAGAGCGTTAAGTCAAGACAGAGACAGATAGAGAAGAAAGACGCAGAGAACACACACACACACACACACACACACACACACACACACACACACACACACACACACACACACACAGCGAAAAAAGACTAGAATCGGACAGAAAAAAAAGACAGAGAGGTACAGAGCGAGACAGATACCAAGACACAGAGAGAGACAGACAGACAGACAGGCAGACAGACAGACCGACAGACAGACAGAGAGGGAGGGAGAGAGAGAGTGAGACAGACAGATAGACAAAGAGGGAGGGAGAGAGAGAGAGAGAGAGAGAGAGAGAGAGACAGACAGACAGACAGACAGAAAGCGTAAACGTGCAACAACAACAACAAAAAGAGAAAGAAACCAGTTAGAGAGCGAGAGAGAGAGGGGGGGGGAGGGAGAGAGAGAGAGAGAGAGAGAGAGAGAGAGAGAGAGAGAGAGACAGAGAGAGAGAGACAGAGAGAGCGACGAACAGACAGAAAGCACAAACGTATAAAAAAAAGAAGAAAAAAAAGAAGGAAACCAGTGAGAGAGAGACAGACAGAGACAGAGAGAGCGACGAACAGACAGAAAGCGCAAGCGAGTAAAAAGAAAATAAAAACAAAAAACAGAAAGAAACCAAGCCGAATTGTCGCACACACACACACACACACACACACACACACACACACACACACACACACACACACACACACACACACACACACACACACACACACACACACAATGTTCTTCTAAAATCCAGTTCCCTGTTCTTCCACAACGCACGGCGAAACGCAGAGGGAGACGAGACGAGACGTGGACCTCAAAATGGCCAAACAGGCCTCTGAGATCTGACGCCAGCAGAACAGCAGAACACCTAAAATTCTCAAGATACAGCACTGTGACGGACAGCTGAAATTGTCCTCTTGAGGGATGGGGGAAGGAGGAGGAGGAGGAGGAGGTGGGGGAGGAGGAGGGGGGTGAGGGTGATTGAGAGGCCAACCCCTCAGGGTGTCGAATCTCCAAGACTGAACTTTGGTCTCTTGTGGGAAGAAGAGGAGGAGGAGGAGGCTGTTGCATGCGCCGCAATGACGCTGGCAATGTCACTGTCACGTTCTGGAATTTTTTTTTCCCGTTTGTTTGTTTCGTTCTACGTTCGTAATTTTCATCCTTTTTTTTTTTTTTTTTTTTGTATGTGTTAATTTCGGGTTTTTATTTTTATTTATTTATTTGTTGGTTTTTTTTGTTGCTTTTTTTGTTGTTGTTGTTGTTTTGGAACAGACTGTTTCTGTGTTCTTTTACTTTTCTCTCTCCCCTCTTCCTATCCTGATTTGCTTAATTTCATTTTTGTTATCCAATATTCTTTCTTTTTCTTTTTTCTTTCTTTGTTTCATTTCTTCTTTTCATCCTTCTTTACTTCGTTCCTTCCTTCCTTCCTTCCTTTACTTCATTAACCAACCTACTCTTTATTCTTTCTTCCTTCCTTTTGTTCGACCGTCAGTTTCAGTTGTTGTTGTTGTTGTTGTTTTCTTCTTTCTATCTTGCTTGCTTGGTTTCTTTTTGGTTTTGAATTCGCTTTTACTTTTCTTTCTCAGTTTCTGCCATTCTTTTTTTCCCCCCTTCTTCTTCTTTTTACCTTCGTACTTTCTCCATTCTCTCCATTTCTCCCTGTTTCTTTGTTCTTTCTCTATCTGTTTTGAACCGTTGCGATACGACCTTCATTATTTATTTATTTAAATTCGTTCACAAACATCTTCAGGACAGCGGCCATTTCAGCCGTCTCTTGAGGGGGCCGTAGAAAGGCTGAGGCACAACAACGTTCATGTGGGTTTTTCCCCTCCTTTCTTCCTTCATTCCTCTCTTCTTTCCTTCCTTGCTTCTTTCCGACCACTTTCTTTTTTTTTCTCTAGCTCCCTCCCTTTCTTTTTTCATTTTACTGTAATTTCTGTTTCGTTCTTGTTTTTGGTTATAATTTATTTATTCATCAATTCAACGACTTATCTATGTATTTGTTTAAGTAACTTTTATTTCATGTTATTTTTTTATTTCTTCTCAAGGCCTGACTGAGCGCGTTGGCTTACGCTGCTTAGCAGGTATAATAATAATAATAATAATAATAATAATAATAATAATAATAATAATAATAATAATAATGGATACTTATATAGCACACTATCCAGAAATCTGCTCTAGGTGCTTTACAAAAACGCTTTTGTTAACATAAAACATTACATCTATGTTACATACACACACCAAAATGTGACTACACACACACACACACTGCATACATACATTTTAACATACATGTGTATTTAACAGCTACCCTAACACAAACGCACACATAGGCAGGCACAATCTTACATAAACAAACGCACACACAATACACATTCATATACATGCATGTAGTCATGTACACATACATAATTATGTATAC
>NC_134883.1:34464265-34476765 GCF_041734735.1 Babylonia areolata
ACCACCCACCTCTCTCCTCCCTCCCACCCACCCACCCACCCACCCCCTCCCACCATCATTCCGTCCGTCCTAGTAACGAGGCAGTTTAACTTATATTACGGACGAAAAGATGGAGACAATGTTGCTAATATCCCTGTCGGGCTTCCCGATCTTCCAAGATCAATGACGTTCCTACGTGCAGAGTCTAGACATCTTCTGAGACCAGGAGGTTAGCCGTGGTCGGTATTTTAAAGACAGGCTGTTCTGTTTGTGCCACAGACGTCCTGGCAGCCTCACCCTTGTTTCTCCCTGACACGCACGTACGCGCGTGCGCATAAAACGTCAGACAAAATACCTCCCAGTCTCTGTTTATTGTCTCTTTCTTCAGACATACACGACATACACAGACAGTCACACACACACACACACACACACACACACACACACACACACACACACACACACACACACACACACGCATACACACACGCACACACACACACACACATGTAAGCACACGCGCACGCACGCGCACGCACACATACATACCTGCGCGTGAACACGTATACGTACACACAAAGGGAAGGTGGAGAGAGAGATACAGGAGAGGCAGATATACACGCATACAGACAGAAAAGAAAGCAGACAGAGATATCTAGATATGCTGAATAAGAGTCAGAGAGAGAGAGAGAGAGAGAGAGAGAGAGAGAGAGAGAGAGAGAGAGAGAGAGAGAGAGAGCACCAAACAAAAGGACACGATTTCATCATGACTTTCAACACAACAAAACGAATGTATAAATTATGATCCTGCTCTGAGTATGTCTCTCTTTCATGTGCGGGTGACTAACCTTGCAACATTCATCAGTTTCCCTGTAAAGTAAACCAAAGTCTATGAACTGAACTACACGAAAAAAGTGTGAACTTAGGTAAACTGAACCAGACGAAAGTATACCACATCAAACCAAACGTAGTGCACGTGTGGATATGTATAGGGGCCGGGGGAAGGAGGGGAGGAGAGGGGGGGGGGCAGGACCGCCGGTGACATTGGTAAATTCAATATTGAGCGAGAAAGTTAGTGCATACTCGCCTTTCCATGACAGGTTACTATCAATCACTTAGTAAGAGTTCAACAGGGCACAGACAATATACTATACACGTAAATATACTTATTAATCGATATGCTGCGGGCTATGTAGGAGGCGTAAATCAGCACACGATTAGTGAGGAAAAGAGTAATGGCAGCAGCAACAGAAACAGTACTAGCTCAAAAGCATCAGAAGAAGTAGCAGCAGCAGCAGAAGCAGTAGCAGCAGCAACAGTAGCGTAGCGCACGCTAATAGCAGCAGTAGCAACTACTGCGGCGCAACAGATTAATAGCAGCAGCCGCAGCAACGCTGGAAGGTTAGCAGTTGCAGCATTATGTTCGTAACAGCAGCAGAACTCGTATATAAGAGTACATAGTAACACAGCAGAAGCAGCAACAGGTCAACAAACCCGACAATAGCAGGTTAATTATCTGCAGCAGCAACGATAACTGAACAGGAGCAGAAATGTTACGTTTATCATATGAGGAAATGAAATAGATAAACAGCAGCCACAATTGTAGATGTAGTAGTAGTAATAGCAGAGGCTGTAGTGCTAGGCAGCAGCAGTAGTAGTAGCAGCAGAAGTGGTGGTGGTGGTGGTGGTGGCGGTAGAAGCAGCAGTATCAGTTGTGATAATAACAACAGACGTAACAGAGAAGCAACAGAAAAAGAAGAAGAAGAAGAAGAAGAAGAAGAAGAAGAAGAAGAAGAAGAAAAGCACAACAGCAACAAAAGCAGCAGCGCAGATAAGCAAATATTTGCGACACCGAGTTCTCCTTAATAATTATTTTGCACGAATACAAAGTTCATTCTCCATTTATTCCTTCCATTTTTTCTTCTTCTCAATGAATGAACGAACGAATAAGTGAAAACAAACAAGCAAACAAACACAAAGTTCATCTCGGGTCATTTCTGACAGAAATACTTAACATATTTTGACAACGTTTCTGAAATCGACCCAGCGTAAAAAGCAGACTCCTTGGCAAAAGCTTCCCTTCGCTCTCTATGTTCCTCTTTCATGTGATTGACGTCAGATTACATATCGCACGCTGTCGGCGGAAAGCCGAGCTGTTTGTTGCTGCGCATGCGCACGCGCTAACTCGTTCCGGGTTTTGACAGGAGCTGATAACCAGTGGCTGACTGTTTTTTTTGTATATTTTTTTTTTTTTTACTTCTCTCGAAGGCTTGAGATTATCGTTCCTTGGGGCAGAGTCGCTGTGTGTAATGTTTGTCTGAATGTTTGCCTGTCTGTTTGTCTGCCTGTCTTTTATTTTATTTATTTAGTTTTTTTGCTTAATTCATTTATTTGTTTGTTTATCTATTCATTCATTCATTCATCTATTTATTTATTATCTATCTATTTATTCATTTATTCATTCAGTTATTTATTTGCTTATTTATTCATTCATTCATTATCACATGTTGCTTGGTTGTATGCTGGTTTATTTTTATATTTTCGTCTATAGTGCTCGTTTCGCAGAACGTTCATGAGTAAGAATCAGAGAGAGAGAGAGAGAGAGAGAGAGAGAGAGAGATGTAAATATAATTATTATTATTATTATATATATATATGTGTGTGTGTGTGTGTGTGTGTGTGTGTGTGTGTGTGTGTGTGTGTGTGTGTGTGCGTGTGTAGCAAACACCACAGTGATATAATGATGCGATTTTCTTTTTTCTTCCGAGAACCACGATTAAATACTCTTTGTGTACTTTTTTGAAAAATCATTTTAATTCAGTGACGTCATACTGAATTCTTTATTCAACGAACACCTCATTGGCGACAGTCTCGCACTTTGACAACATAGACCGCTGTACGCTACCAATGAGTATACACACAGTAGAGAGTCGTTTTGATGTTATGGATGTAGGGACAGCTAGTGTGGAGGTGACAAAGATCAGTACTTACTATATTCTTTTTCATGAGAAAAAAGAAGAAGAAGAAGAAGATTGACTGATTAACTGAATCTTTAATGGGTAAAGAATTAGGCACAGTGAAGGCGTTTTTACAATTCTGCCCATTTAATGAAACAAAAAAATAAAATAAATGAAAAAAAGATTTAAAAAAAGAAAAGAAAAAAGAAAAAGTAATAACGACGGATGAGAACAGCAACTAGAATTGTCCATTAACAATAGATTATGCACTCAGCAAAGGGTCATTGGAAAGTTATGTATGTAGGGGATAGCTGGTGTGGAGGTGAAAGATACTGGTACTTACTATCTTCTTTTTCATAAGAAAGAACCATAAGAAGAAGAAGAAGAAGAAGAAGAAGAAGAAGAAGAAGAAGAAGGGGCAACACAAGGATAAGGGGTGAACACAAAACGAAATTCGAAAATAGAAAGGAAGGAAGAAAGGAAGGAAGGAAGGGGAAAACAGAAAAAAAAGAAGGAGATATGAAACGTTTTCTTACTTTTCATGTAAAATAAACACCTCTACAAATTTCCATTTGAAAAAAAAATGTTTTTAAAATTTTTGATTATAAAAATACATAGAAAAATAATTAAGACAGAAAGCGACGAAATATAACTGAAGAAAGATAGAAGATAGAAAGAAATCACAAGGAAACGGCAGAAATAAAGTAAGAAAGAAGTTAATACAGAAGATGAAAACAGGAGAAAGAAAGAGAGAGAGAGAGAGAGAGAGAGAAAAAAAGAAAGAAAGAAAAAGAAAGAAAGAAAGAAAGAGATAGAAAAGAAAGAAAGAAAGAACAGAAAAGAAAAAGAGAAAAGCCCAGATAATACAGATACAGGGTTGTCTTCAAACGATGAACAGGACTGCAGAATTCCTCACAAGTATGGACAGACGGCGTCGCCACTTCTGTAGCAAAATTGAATAAAACTATAAATAAAAATAAATAAATAAAATGAATCATGAAAGAAATTGAGAAGAAGAAAAACGAGCTAGAACTGGTGTCAGAGATATCACAGAAAAGATTTTGTGGTCAGCATGAAAAAAAAAGAAAAAGAAAAAAAAAAGAACTCTGAACAGATGAAAGAAGTGAAAAGTGAAAGAGGGGGAATTGGACGCGGTGATGGACACAGACAGATGTCAGAAATACGGTTTCGGTTCCAGTTAGCTTCAAAGGGGTGAATTTCCATATCAGGAAAATCCCATTAATTTCTCTCATAACGAAGGATGACTTCTTACACTGCGCAAAACAACAAGCATCAGAATCATCATCATCACCATCATCATCAGAATCATCATCATCACCATCATAACCATCATCATCATCACCATCATCATCATCATCAGAAGAAGAATCATCACCATCACCATCACCATCATCATCACCATCATCATCATCACCATCACCATCATCATCACCACCACCACCACCACCACCACCACCACCACCATCATCATCATCATCATCATCATCATCATCATCATCATCATAACACACCAAGACTCATTGCAGAGAGAAGAGACGAGTTCTGAGGCCAGGATTCTTAAAAAGGCTAGGGAGCCAGAGTGTCGGAGGTTGTCATGGAGTCTGTTCCACGTCTTTGGGACATGAAAAGAAAGGGGAAAAGAAAGATCTGTGTCCTTAGGTTTTAGTTCTGATATGAGATATCCTAAGTCTAGCATTAAAAAACAGAGGAGATGACAAGACAGTGTATAGCTTCGGAGGAGTTCAGACAGATACTCTTGTCCAGAGACGCTGACTGCAGAATAAGTCAGAGTGGGTAGATAGTAGTCTGTTCGATCGGAAACAAGCAACCAGTGGAGAGACCAAAGGCGAGGAGAAACTAGGTCAGTTTTAGAAGCTCTGCGTCTGCCAGCGTTATTCTGGATTCGTTAATAAAGCTTATCTAACAGACGTTTGGGAAGAAGGGCCAAATGAGAATTACAGTAATCCATCCCCGAGAGAATAAAAGCGCTCACAAGTGTATTGGTTGCCAGATTAGAGAGGACGGAACTGGCTCTTCAGCAATTCCAGACAGGCAGCTTTACGGATCTTGGAAATGTGCTGCTGGAGAGAAAGAAACCGGTCAAGAATCACACCGAGACTGCGAACAGAAGAAGAACATGATCAGCATCATTCTGACCTTCCTCTCTGCAGGGGTAAGTTTGCCTGGAGATGGCTGAGACAATGAGGAAAACACTGAAGGAAATCACAGGGTGTAGCCTGAACCACAGCCACCAAAACAGTCAACCCCTGATCACACAACGGGTGCGTGGGGTACAGAGGGGGGCTGGGGGTGCGCGGGAGGGGGGTTGGGGGGGGGGGGGGTAGGGGGTAGATGGGTTGGGGGGGGGCAGGGGGGGGGCAGGGGGGGGCAGGGGGGGCAGGGGGTAGATGGGTTGGGGGGGGGGGGGGGGGGCAGGGGGTATATGTGCTGGTCATCTGGCTTTTCACGTGACCCAGTTTCGCGGATCAGTGTTCACAGCTTACGAGTCAATGGGTCTGTGTTATTCAACAACAAGAAAGAAGAGAAGTGAAGGTCCTACAAGATACAGATTATTGTAGCTTCGAAAAAAGTAGGCACGCGCATGCATGCCCCCCCCCCCCCCCCCCCCCCCCCCACACACACACACACAACGACAGACATGCATACACAAACAAATGTACCTGGATGTGTGCATGCATTCAAGATGGCGCCGACCAATGGCGACACGGGGATAGCCGTCCTGTTTATTTTGTGTTGGATTCTGTTTATGTGTGTTAGGGAAACAGCTGCGATCTTACAATAATTATGATCGTGACACGCTGCTGCGTGTTAGGGAACAGGTAGGTGAGTCCAGTGTTTTGAGATCTCACTTCGTGCAACCAACAACCATCTACCCGAATATCTAGTCATCAGTCCCATCCACATGCAATATGCAGCTTCTGTTCGAACGTGTGTGTGTGTGTGTGTGTGTGTGTGTGTGTGTGTGTGTGTGTGTGTGTGTGTGTGTGTGTGTGCAGTGCGTGTATGCGTGAGTATGCACAAGTTTTTATATTGATATGCACTTGTATGTATCCTAATTTCTACTGTATCTGTGTTTGTGTATGATTTTCGATTTATGTTCGTATCTTGTTATGTACTATCCCCCCTCCACACCCCACGCCCCCAATATTCCTTGTGACCTCCGGTACACTTGGTAGTAAAGACATATTCTATTCTTCTGTTCTTCTATATAAGCGCGCGCGCACACACACACACACACACACACACACACACACACACTTAAAGTAACGAACGAGGGGCTGAGAGAAGATAGGGAGGAAAACAATTAAAGGGACCAACAGTTTTCTCCGCTCTTGCAAGAAAAAGTGGCCACTCCTTCACACGTCCACAGGAAACGGGAACAAAAGGAGGGCAAGGGAGGTAAGGAAGGAATGGAAGGCGGGTAAGGCAAGGGAGGTAAGAAAAATCTCTCCGAAGCGTTTCAATCGGTTGGAGGAGAAGCGATATTAGGCTTCCAGTAAAGTGCTCATTTCTAAACAAACACCACACGTAAACCAAGTGAACGGCTTCATCACGGGTGCCAGACTAACGGAATGTGCAAGAGTTTTCTGTTGTGTTACCCAGACTGGGGTATGAAAGAAAACAGTACAAAGAAAGAAAAAGAAGGGGGTGGGAGGGGGGGGGGGGGGGGTGGGGGGGCGAGGGGGGAGAAAAAAAAAAGAAAGGATGGAAGAAGAGAGAGGATCAAACTAGAGCAGTGATACCCCTCCTTCTCTTACCCGTTGTGTCCATAATCCCTGATTTCACCCATCAACATTTTAAAGGAAAATACATGTTTTTTTATGGTCATGATACAGTGTTACCTGCTAACTGACAGGAAACGAAAAAAAAGTCATGGAAACATTTCGAAATAACACATTGGGAAATGATATTTTTCCTACGATGATAAGAAGAAAATGTTATATCAATTAAGTCATGTCTCAGGACACAAAAAAAGGAAAGGAACATACAAGTCATATGACGGGTGTCTTCACAGTCAAACATCAACAGCGTAAAGCATTGCAATGTTCAAGAAAAGCACAACTGTGAACGCTTGGAATGAAAAGCAATCTTGCGAACAAGCAACCATCCACCGCCTCCCCTCCCCCAACCTCCCCAAAAAGACTCATTGTCTTTCCTCCCTCATCCATTCGTCCTCTCTCTCTCTCTCTCTCTCTCTCTCTCTATATATATATATATATATATATATATGTGTGTGTGTGTGTGTGTGTGTGTGTGTGTGTGTGTGTGTGTGTGTTCATTTTTATCATGAATGCAAGTATTCTCATTATGTACCTGTAAATGTTTACTGCGCATTTGAGTGTATTTTGAATGTCAGGTTTTATTTCTATAAAAAAAAAATTATTTTTATTTTGTGAATATTTTTATTTAATTTCTTTTTGCCCTGAGGGCTGGATGTAAAAAAAAAAAAAAAAAAGCATATGCATGCTCATTCCACTTCCTTCAATAAACAAAAAGTTCGTACTCTCTCTCTGTCTCTCTGTCTCTGTCTCTGTCTCTCTCTCTCTCTCTCTCTCCCATTTCAGTACAAGTACGTTGATGATCCGCAAGTGACACGGCGAAGGTCATACGCCCTCTTTGGAAGCAGCTACAGAAACATTGTGTGAGCCTTTGTACATTTATATGACTGTCATCTTTGAAGGGAGATCTTGAAACGTAACCCCTGTCATCTTCAGGTGGCTTGTGGTTGCTGCGGGGGGCCATGGTCAGTGCATACGAACAGCAAGAACTGCGATTACCAAGTCACTGCCTTTCAAAGCGAGATGGTAAGTTAGTTTACTGTAAATACGTAAATCTTACGTATGTAATTTGATGTTTTTTGTCTGCCTTATTTGCTTATCTTTGCTGTGCCATCATCCTATCCGTTTAATTTGCTGGGCATGCGCATAATTGTGCAAGTACTGTGCGTAGAGGCACATACACGTCTTTTTAAAAGTATGTTTTATGTTTGTATTGTGAGCACGTGCAAGAACACAGCGTGTGAATTTCTCATTGGTGATAATATCGTTGACTTGACTTGAACTTTTTTTTTTTTTTTTCCTCAAGGCCTGACTAAGCGCGTTGGGTTACGCTGCTGGTCAGGCATCTGCTTGGCAGATGTGGTGTAGCGTATATGGATTTGTCCGAACGCAGTGACGCCTCCTTGAGCTACTGAAACTGAAACTGAAACTGACTAGCGCGTTGTGTCTGTATGAGAAGATGATGCATCCACTTCTCTTCTTTGTAAGACGTGGTGCAGAGTGTACGGACAGGTCCACATTGTTTGACATCTCCTGGAAACTGAAACGTAAGATGTGTGGACAATGAGATCGATCGGTGGCATAGTGGTAGAGCGACTGACTATGAAGCGAGTGTTCAAGTGTTCGATTCTTGCACAAATCGAGGATTTTTTTCCCCCACAGAGAAAGACAGACAGAAAGACAGAGATAAAGACAGAAACAGAAACGCACTCAATGATTAAATCTATCTACATTCCTCCAATACTTATTCTTCTCTTTCTCTCCACTTCTTCCTCGTCTTCTTTCTGCACGTTTTCCGTCGTCGATTTTCTTCTTCTTCTTCTCCTCCTCTTCCTTCTCCTCTTCCTTCTCTCTATCAGTTTCTGAAGGAAGGAGCACCAAAATTAATCATCAAACCCTCCAACCGTCCCTCCTCCATACTTCAGCCTCAATGCTACCCCCCTCCTGTCCAAAGTGCAAGACAGCCTCCATTATAAGGAGGGCTTTATTGCGGGGTCTTTCTTTTCCTCTTTCTTTTCTTCCTGTCTTTCTTTCTTGTCTTCTCTGCTTCTTCCTTCTTTTTTTTTTCTTTCGTGGGATGTTGTTGTTGTTGTTGTTGTTGTTGTTTTTTCCTTCCCCTCATGGTTCTAACTCTAGTTTTTGTATGTGTAGTTTTTTTTGGTTTTTGTTTGTACTTATTTATCTATTTTTGTTTCTTGTTTTTTTGGGGGGTTTTGTCTGTCTTTCTTTCCTTCTTTTGCCTGTCTGTTCGTGCTTTATTTTTCTTTCTTTTTTGTTTTGTTTTTGTTTTATTATTTCCTTTCTTTCTGCCCTTTTTGTGCTTTATCCCTAAATTTTCATTTTCTTTTTTTTCATGCGTTCTTTCTCCGACCTTTCATTTTATCTCTCTTTTTTTTTTCTTTAATCCTTAATTTGTTATTTTTTCTTTCTTTTTCTTTTCCTTCTTTCTTTCTTTCTTTCGTTTTGTCTTTCCTATTACCTCCCTTTTTTCTGTCTTTCTTTCTTCTTCTTTTTTTTTTCTATAGTTTTTATAACGTTGCTTCCTGCTTTTTGTTTCGGTTCTTTGTGAACGCCACTTTCTCCTGACTAGATTGCTTCATAAAGTTTCTCCTCATTCCCATTCTCTTTCTTTCTTCCTCTCTCTCTCTCTCTCTCCCATTCTCTGTCTCTTTCTCTTTCTTTCTCTGTCTCTCTTTCTTTGTCTCTTCTCTCTCTCTCTGTCTCCCTCTTCTCTCTCTCTCTCTCTGTCTCTTCTCTCTCTCTCTCTCTCTCTCTGTTTCTTCTCTTTTTCTCTGTGTGTGGGTGTGTCTCTCTGTCTCTTTCTCTCTGTCTCTTCTCTCTCTCTCTCTGTCTCTCTCTTTCTCTGTCTCTTCTCTCTCTCTCTTCTCTTTCTCTCTCTCTTTCTGTCTCTTTCGCTCTGTGTCTCTGTCTCTGTCTGTCTCTTCTCTCTCTCTGTCTCTCTCTGTGTCTCTTCTCTCTCTGTGTGTCTCCTCTCTCTGTGTCTCTTCTCTCTCTCTCTTTCTGTCTCCTCTCTCTCTCTTTCAGTCTCTTCTCTCTCTGTGTCTCTTCCCTCTCTCTCTCTGTGTCTCTTCCCTCTCTCTCTCTGTGTCTCTTCTCTGTGTGTCTCTTCTGTCTCTCTCTGTGTCTCTCTCTCTCTGTCTCTTCTCTCTCTGTCTCTCTCTCTGTCTCTTCTCTCTCTTTCTCTTTGTCTCTTCTCTCTCTCTTTGTCTCTTCTCTCTCTTCTCTCTGTCTCTCTGTCTCTTCTCTCTCTCTCTGTCTGTCTCTCTCTCTCTGTGTCTCTTCTCTCTCTCCGTCTCTTCTCTCTCTCATTGTCTCTTCTCTCTCTCTCTTCTCTCTCTCTATGTCTCTTCTCTCTCTGTGTTCTTTCTATCTGTTACTCTGTGTGTGAGTGTGTGTGAGTGTGTGTGTGTGTGTGTGTGTGTGTGTGTGTGTGTGTGTGTGTGTGTGTGTGTCTCCCTCTCTCTCTCTCTCTCTCTCGTTTTCTATCACCCTCCCTTCCCCCTTTCTCAATCTCGTTGTTTTTTTCTTTGTGAGCATGTCTGGCTTATTTTGTGTTTATTCTTGTTTTGGTGATTCTTTTTGTTTTTTTCATTTTCTTTTCATTTTCAGCTTCGATTTGGAACCATGGCTGGTCTGTAAATAACGTCAATTGGACACCCACCAAAAAACACATATGAACAGGAAACAAACCGAAAAAAAATCGTCTGTTCTTCTCTGCGTCTGTTTTTTGCATGTCTGTCTGTCTGCTTGCCGGTCTCCCTCTGTATCCTATATGACCTTCTACAATGCACGTTTGCATTTCTGCACAGACAGACAGACAGGCAGACAGACACACACACACACACACACACACACACACACACACACACACACACACACACACACACACACACACACACACACTCTGGCTCAATGTTGTTCTCATTCGTTTGAAGGAAAAAGGTCGTCTTCTGCAACTTCCACGTTCATTTGTATACGAGAGCGGGCATGTATTGCATGCATGACAGTTTTTGCCCCCGCCAACACAGGCAGCCACATTTCGTTTCGTTTCTTCGGGGTGTGTCTGCTGGATAAGTTATTGTTTCCATTACCAACTGCATGCTGATATAGATCACGGGATATTTAACGCGGTATTTTGATCTTATGCATGCGCATTTCGTTACAAAAGGGGGACGGACACTGGCAGGTCTGTCCATCTGTTGACCTGAGAGATTGGAAGGAAAAAAAAAAAAATCTCCATCCTTACTTAACTCACCAGGTTCTGTGACCGAGATTAGAACCCAGACTGAAAGCAGAATGTTTTGACCACCACTTGGCTATTGCGTCCGTTCACGGATCTGATCCTGACCAACATTTTTTTAGTAACATCTTTCTTTTTTTTAAAGCGTGGGTGGGTGGGTGGAGCATGGGAGGGTGGATGGGGAGTGGGAGGGTGGATGGGGAGTGGGAGGGTGGGTGGAGCATGGGTGGATGGGGAGTGGGAGGGTGGGTGGAGCATGGGAGGGTGGGTGGGGAGTGGGAGGGTGGATGGGGAGTGGGAGGGTGGATGGGGAGTGGGAGGGTGGGTGGAGCATGGGAGGGTGGGTGGAGCATGGGAGGGTGGGTGGGGAGTGGGAGGGTGGATGGGGAGTGGGAGGGTGGATGGGGAGTGGGAGGGTGGGTGGAGCATGGGAGGGTGGGTGGTGGAGCATGGGAGGGTGGGTGGGGAGTGGGAGGGTGGGTGGAGCATGGGAGGGTGGGTGGATGGGGAGTGGGAGGGTGGGTGGGAGCATGGGAGGGTGGGTGGGGAGTGGGAGGGTGGATGGGGAGTGGGTGGGTGGATGGGGAGTGGGAGGGTGGATGGGGAGTGGGAGGGTGGATGGGGAGTGGGAGGGTGGATGGGGAGTGGGTGGGTGGGTGGAGCGTGGGTGGGTGGGTGGAGCGTGGGAGGGTGGGTGGGGAGTGGGAGGGTGGATGGGGAGTGGGTGGGTGGGTGGAGCGTGGGAGGGAGGACCGATATTTATCTTCGCTGATCGGCGTGATCATACTGACACGTGATTCGTTACTGGTCCAGGCACTAGGAGTGATGGCCTAGAGGTAACGCTTCCGCCTAGGAAGCCAGAGAATCTGAGCGCGCTGGTTCGAATCACGGCTCAGCCGCCGATATTTTCTCCCTCTCCACTGGACCTTAAGTGGTGGTCTGGACGCTAGTCATTTGGATGAGACGATAAACCGAGGTCCCGTGTGCCGCATGTACTTAGCACACGTAAAAGAACCCACGGCAACAAAAGGGTTGTTCCTGGCAAAATTCTGTAGAAAAATCCACTTCGATAGGAAAAAACAAATAAAACCGCACGCAGGAAAAAAAGAAAAAAAAGAAAAAAAAAAAAGGAGGGGGGGGGGGGGGGGGGGGGGGGGGGGGCGCTGTAGTGTACCAGCGCGCTCTCACCAGCCCGAATTTCACACAGAGAAATTTGTTGTGATAAAAAGAAATACAAATACAAACAGGTAAACCAGGTCGTAAGATATAGATATATCTATATCTATATTTATATGTATATATATATATATATATATATATATATATATATATAAGTTTCGCTTGAATGGAAGTCTGACACAGCTACTGACTGACAGCTATTCTGGCTCGATTCGAGATTTTGCGTTTTAGTTGTTTGCTGGTTTGGAGGGCCCTTTTAAAAAAAAAAAAATAATTATTATTCTTGTTCTGATTCTCCATGAG
>NC_134883.1:34481765-34484265 GCF_041734735.1 Babylonia areolata
AGTAATAGTAGCAGTAGCAACAGCAGCAGCAGCAGTGGTAGTAGCAGTAGCAGCAGTAGCAGCAGCAGTGATAGTAGCAGTAGCAGCAGTAACAGCAGTGATAGTAGCAGTAACAACAGCAGCAGTGATGGTAGCAGTAGCAGTAGCAGCAGCAGCAGTGATAGTAGCAGTAGCAGCAGCAGTGATAGTAGCAGTAGCAGCAGTAACAGCAGCAGTAATAGTAGCAGTAGCAGCAGCAGCAGTAGCAGCAGTAGCAACAGCAGCAGTGATAGTAGCAGTAGCAGCAGTAGCAACAGCAGCAGTGATAGTAGCAGTAGCAGCAGCAGCAGCAGCAGTGGTAGTATCAGTAGCAGCAGTAACAGCAGCAGTGATAGTAGCAATAGCAGCAGTAGCAACAGCAGCAGTGATAGTAGCAATAGCAGCAGTAGCAACAACAGCAGCAGCAGCAGTGATAGTAGCAATAGCAGCAGTAGCAACAACAGCAGTAGCAGCAGTAATAGTAGCAGTAGTAGCAGTAGCAACAACAGCAGCAGCAGCAGTAATAGTAGCAGTAGTAGCAGTAGCAACAGCAGTAGCAGAAGGAGGTAGCAGTAGTACCAGTTGTAGCAGCAGCAGCAGCTGTGCTGATACCGTAGCAGAAGAAGAAAGAGAAGAAGAAGAAATACAGATTCAATGAATCCAAACCTACAATTCAAGTATGCCAGGAAGAACTTTAGAAATACAAATAAACAAAAACAACAACAACAAAAACAATATGAAATGGATACAAAAAAAAATATACACACTGTTTAGAATTAAGAATTGGTGTTGATCAAAGACCTTAAAATATATGCATACATACACGCATTATTATAATGCATGCGTGTTGTTGTTGTTGATGTTGTTGTCTACATTACTATCATTCTTTCTGGGGCAGTGGATCGGATCGGATCGGATCGTGTCGGACCTTATCATACGATATCGTTTCCTGTATGTAACGTATGGTATTGTATCATTCCTTGCACACAAACGACTTCTTCATACATTTACTCGGCCAAATATTCAACCCCGCCCCCCCCCCCACCCCCCACCCCTATACCCTCATATTCCCCACCAACACCCCCACACCCTCCAACCCTCCATCCTCCTCCCCCTCTGCTTCACCCCCAACCCTCACCCACCCTCCATCCTGTCTCCCACTCTCCATTCTTTAGCTGCTACGTTAATCCACACGTTCCTTAGGGGTCTGTCTCATAAGCACCGTTGACTCTCCTTTGGGAGTCGGTGGAAAGTCTCTCTCACACACACACACACACACACACACACACACACACACACACACACACACACACACACACATATACGCACACGCATATGTACGCGCATACACACGTGCACGTACACACAAACACACTACACACACAAGCACATGCATACGAACGCATACACACAATCACACACGCACATAAACACAAACACACACACACACACACATATGCAGATTCACACACAAATACGCGCGCGCGCACATCCACACAAGTGCACGCGAAGGCGAACTTTTACACACACACACACACACACACACACACACACGCACACACGCACACGACCACGCACACGCACGCACACACACACACACACACACACACACACACACACACACACACACACACATACAAGCACACACACATAAACATACAGACACAAACACATACACAGATATCCATGCATGCATACTCATACATATACCAAATGACACCCGCGTGTGCGCACACACACACACACACACACATACATTATTGATTCTCTCTCTCTCTCTTTCTCTCTCTTTCTCTATCCCACCTAAAACGTGTTGACATGGCTGTGTCTTCATATAGCAGGCATGGCGGAAAATCCCTCGGGTTTGTATTACATGACATTATTGACGCACGCGTTGTGCACGCGCGCGCCTGCACACACACACACACACACGCACACACTCTCTCTCTCTCTGTCTCTCTCTGTCTCCCTCACACACACACACACACACACACACACACACACACACACACACACACACACACACACACACACACACACACACCCCAACGACGATATCAACTGTGAGGACGTTATCATTTGTCACAGTGGGATCATGTCCATGTTTTTACAATGGGCCAATCATAACATGGCAAGGGAATTAGTTAAGGAAGACACACACACACACACACACACACACACACACACACACACAGTCGCGCGCACACGCGCAAAACACACACACACACACTCACTCACACACACACACACACACACACACACACACACAAACACACACACTTTTCTCGCACACATTAGGAATCGAGAGAGAGGGAGAGAGAGAGGGACAGACAGACAGACAGACAAGGACAGAGATACACTGAGACAGAGACAGAGACAAAGATACACAGAGACGGACAGACAAACACACAGACGCACAGTTAGACAAAATACAGACAAAGAAACACACAGAGAGCGATGGATTGGAAATCACGCTGTGACA
>NC_134883.1:34491765-34501765 GCF_041734735.1 Babylonia areolata
GAAAATAGAGGTAATTTTGTCGCTTATGACTGTGAAAGAGATCAAGAGTGACAGCATTGTGTAACCTCCCGACAGAGCACTCTTAGTTATAGCAGGTTCACATGTCTGAGGAGTGAAGAATACACTTCTGAAAATGAAGCAAATGTCTAAATCTCTTTGACCGGAAAAAGGAAAATGTGAATTGTGACAGATTACTTACTCTTTGCCATTCAAATTAGCTTTATAGTAGGTTAGACTATACAGATATTATCAAGACAAGACAAGACAAGAACTATTTCACCGACAATGGAGATATTTTTTTCTTTCATGACCGAGAAAATGACTTCGAATGGTAGACTATTTTCATTTTCACTTCACTTGATATGGAAAATAGTAAGCATTATTCTGACTGGCAACGGACTCGCCTCTTTTCTTAACAGAAAAAAAAGCTTTTAATCATACGTCACTGTATCTCATATGATTAAGAATGGATCTGAATGATAGCAGATTATTACATTGTTTCTTGATTGAGATGATTGCTTCAAATCAGTGATATCTTTGAATAAGTTTATAACCGAGCGATCATTCCCCCTAAAACGTACATGTCATTATAACTTTCAACAGCGAGAAATAAATGTTTTCATTTTAAAGAAGCACAACCCTTTCTTTGTATGAGTGGGGGACACGATTTTCGGAACGAGGAGGATCATTAAATACCTTTCTTTGGAAAAGACTTTTAACTCTCTTTTTTTTTCGACTGAGAAATGGGACTTCGAGTTTAGCATAGACTTCCACCAGGGAAGTCATGTCTTCATTGTCTACTTGATCACAAAAAAATGGAAGAATTTTTCTAACATTTTGGAAGACTGTCGGTAACCGGCAAATGTCCAATCGATTAGAATTCAGTGTTGATCTGGGTCAATATCCATTTCAGTTCAGTTCAGTTACTCAAGGAGGCGTCACTGCGTTCGGACAAACCCATATACGATACACCACATCTGTTAAGCAGACGCCAGACCGGCAGCGTAGCCCAACGCGCTTAGTCAGGCCTTGAGAGAAAATAAAACAAGATAAAAATGAAGTACGATAAATATACAATTTTTTAAATGGATATATTTAAAAAAAGAAACATAATAGAAATATAGATAAGATGAATAGATAAATGAATGAATAAAATGAAATAAATATAAAGGAAAATGACAATATGAATGATAATGATGATAATGTAAATAGAAAATAAGCAAATAGATAAACACACACACAGAGACACACACACATACATCTAAAACTTTTGAAGGGTTTCCTCGTAACCTGGACACAGGGCAAAATGTTATGCATTTAGTCAACACTGATGGGTATTTATGATTTGATATTTGATATAATTTGATAAGACTTGGGTGGCAATCCTTATCTAGATACGGTTTTTCTGAAATATTTTTTTCAACGTTGAGAAATGGGGGGCGGGGGTAGGGGGGGGGGGGGGGGACGGATGGGAACAACAACATAACCGAATACATTTTATTGAACCCGCGAACGCGATAACAATCATGTGAGACTTGATCTCAGATCCCGTAGGTACGTTTTCCAAAAGTGATCAAATCTAATTTTACTATTATCCGAAAATAAGGGGATGTTTATTCTGCCGGGTAAAGGGAGTAAATTAGATAAGTGTTCAGTGATGGTGGAGATATACTCTCCCCTGGGGGTCTTGTGGTTTACGATTTTACAATCTGTGTGTTCGGAGAGGGGGGGGACTGGAGGGGGTGCGGCAAGATTCATGAGCTCCGATGCAAGCAGAAGACAATGCTGATTCTATTTATCTAATCATTTATTTATTTATTTATTCATTTATTTATTGATTCGTTCATTTTTATTCTCTTTTCTTTTTCTTTTTCTTCCTTTATTCGTTGCTGTTTTTTGGTTTTGTTTTTGTTCCCTGTTAGAATTAACACAGCAAACAGGAAGACAATGCTGATTTTTTTTCTCCCTTTTCTTTTTGTCTTTTCTTCTGTTACTTTTGAACGCATATTTTTTTTTCTACCTATTGTTCTTTCTTTTTATCTTTTTTAAAATTTTTCACATATTTATGAGAATTCCGTCAACTGTTACAGAGGTTTGAGTTTGGTTAGTGTTGTGCTCTCTCTCTCTCTCTCTCTCTCTCTCTCTCTCTCTCTCTCATGCATGCGAATACGCACACGCAAATGTATCACACACACACACACACACACACACACACACACACACACACACCAGCGAGCGCACTCGCACTCACACACACGAATTTTACACACACACACACACTCCAACCCCCAACTCCCAACCCCCCACCCCCACACACCCACCCTTCAAACTTCCACCTCAACAGTCCTTCACCTCCCACATCCACAACCACCCGTCCCCCACCCCCCCACCCCCTCCACCACTCCTTCCCCCCCCCCCCCCAACCGGTACCCCCTCCCCTGTCACACGCAAGCCCCGTCCCCGAACGCATTGTTTTGAAGAGATTTACGAGGCGGGGGCCTTCATAATTCCCTCTGTAATCGACATGTGCAACGGGACTAATGAACATAAATGGTCGGACGGAAGGGAGAGGGAGTGGGGGAGTGGGGGTGGGGGGGTAGGGGTGGGGGGTCCAATGCAAAGGAGCCAGGGGAGACAATGAGGCGACGCGGCCCTCATCCATCCGCCCGCCATTACCATGACAAACAAGTGCCCCCGTGGCAAATAACACGGGGCTGAAATCACCACTCCCCCCCCCCCTCCCCAACCTTACCCCCTTCCCCCACCCCCACCTCCCCAAATCCCCCATTCGTGTTTCCTTTTTCTTTTTTTTTTCTTTTTTTTTTTTTTTGTTCGTCCTTCTTGTCACCGAAACTCCTGCTGAGATGCATACGCCACGGCGGGCACGGATGGACGCACACGCACACGCACTTACCGGCCACGCACGCACGCTCACAGACGCTGTGGCGCTGGCGCGGTACATCACAGAAACACTCAGACACACACACACACACACACACACGCACACAAACGCACACAGACGCACACACACACAGACACACACACACATAGAGATACAGACACACACACACACACACACACACATACACACACACACAGATACAGACACACACACATACTCTCTCTCTCTCTCTCTCTCTCTCTCTCTCTCTGTCTCTCACACACACATACACAGACACACGTATATGCACTCACGCACAAAACACATACACCACACATACACACCACACACGCACACACACACACCACATACACAAAGGCACACACATACACACCACACACACGTGCGCCCACACGCACACACACCTCCACTCTACTCTTTCTTAACACACACACACACACACACACACACACACTTTCCTGTTTTTTGTTTTTTTCAAAGAACTGTGCAGCAGAGAGGAAGGGGAAAGATGAGTAATGGTCACCTCCCAATCATTTTTCACCTGCACGTCACAGCCAACACAGCCGGTAAAATATAAAATAAAGAAAGAAAGAAAGAAACCATAAAAAAAATAATTAAAAAAAAAATCCGACACGTCACAAACCATAATTCAAGCCCCTGGAATATAAGATCAGAAGCTGCTGTTGGAAATTATTGTCGCTAATATAATTTACAAGAGAGATTAAACATTTTGAATCGCTTCGAGGGGGGGGGGGGAGGGGGGGGCTTGCTTGCTAGGGGGTATGAGCGGATGGGGTGCTTATTAATAAATTATTGCATTATGAATATGTTAAATGAGTCCCTTTGGTCTCAAAGGTGTGCGTGTGTTTAATCATGGCGCTTGCTTGCCCCATCTTTTATATGAAAATGAAAAACACCAGCAACAGAACACGTAAAGGAATTCAAAGGAATAGAAATAGACAGACAAGAAAGAGAAGGAGAGACGAGGAGAGGGGGTGGGTGGGGAGAAAGAGAGGAAAGAGAGAAAGGGGGGGGGAGGAAAGATACAGAAATAGATATAGATAGAGTGAAAAAGATCGAGACAGTGAGAATTTAGTCAGAGGAAGACAGTGTTGTTGCCGTGGGTTCTTTTTCAGTGCGCTGAGTGCGTGCTGCACACGGGACCTCGGTTTATCTTCCTACTCATCCGAATGACCAGACGCTGTTTGATTTTCCAGTCCAACTCGTGAGAAAGGGCGAGAGAGAGATTGGAACCCAGGCCTTCACGGACACTGAATTGGAAGATGAGCGTCTTAACCATTCTGCCAGAGAGAAACACATGGGTAGAAGGTAGTTGAGGAAGCATAAATACATGTTCAAATTCCAGCCCTTTGGGCAAAATAAGAAATAAAAAATCATATATATATAAATATATTTCACCTCTACACTCCATCTCGCTCACTACGATCGGCCTCGGATCCACTCTGTTTACGCATACCCAGATTCAAACACTCGACTATTGGCCGCCGTTCTTTCTCTGTTTCTGGACCTTGCGATTGGAATGAACTTCCTTTTTCGCTTCGTCAAGTCTCCACACTCAGCTCTTTCAAGTCTGGCCTTAAAACCCACCTCTTCCCAAAATAGCCTCCCTTGCCTGCCCTTCCTTGTCTTTAGTTTCTGCAGTATTAGAGTTATGCATGCGTGTGAATGACTGGTGCGAAAGCGCTTTGATTTGTCTCTGCACAAGATCCAGCGCTATATAAATACCATTATTATTATTATTATTATTATTATTATTATATATAGATATATATCGAGGGAGAGTGAGAGAGACAGACAGACAGACAGACAGACAGATACAGAGACAGAGAAAGACACAGAGGAGCGCAGGGAGGGAGGGACATGGAGAAGACAGAAACAGAGAGACCAGGCGAGACAAACACACTGAAGAGAGACAGAGACAGAGAGACCAGGTGAGACAAACACACTGAAGAGAGACAGAGACAGAGAGACCAGGCGAGACAAACACACTGAAGAGAGACAGAGACAGAGAGACCAGGTGAGACAAACACACTGAAGAGAGACAGAGACAGAGAGACCAGGTGAGACAAACACACTGAAGAGAGACAGAGACAGAGAGACCAGGTGAGACAAACACACTGAAGAGAGGCAGAGACAGAGAGACCAGGTGAGACAAACACACTGAAGAGAGGCAGAGACAGAGAGACCAGGTGAGACAAACACACTGAAGAGAGACAGAGACAGAGAGACCAGGTGAGACAAACACACTGAAGAGAGGCAGAGACAGAGAGACCAGGTGAGACAAACACACTGAAGAGAGGCAGAGACAGAGAGACCAGGTGAGACAAACACACTGAAGAGAGGCAGAGACAGAGAGACCAGGTGAGACAAACACACTGAAGAGAGGCAGAGACAGAGAGACCAGGTGAGACAAACACACTGAAGAGAGGCAGAGACAGAGAGACCAGGTGAGACAAACACACTGAAGAGAGGCAGAGACAGAGAGACCAGGCGAGACAAACACACTGAAGAGAGACAGAGACAGAGAGACCAGGCGAGACAAACACACTGAAGAGAGACAGAGACAGAGAGACCAGGCGAGACAAACACACTGAAGAGAGACAGAGACAGAGAGACCAGGCGAGACAAACACACTGAAGAGAGGCAGAGACAGAGAGGGAGAGAGAGAGGGGGGAAGAGAGGCAGACAGACAGGAGAATGAGAGACAGAAACAGAAAGAGACAGACAAAAAGAAACGAAAGTTAATTTACTGTAGGCCAATGTTCCTTGCGCGTACAGCGAGTCAGTGAGTGATTGAGTGAGAGAGAGACAGAGAGACAGAGACAGAAACAGACAGACAGACAGACAGAGAGGGGCAGAGATGGAGATAGACAGACTGAGTGAGTGAGTGAGTGAGTGAGAGAGAGTCAAATCTAAATGAGTCATGTTGCATTGTGGCAACGTGTTAGTTACACTGAATATTTCTTTTATTTTTATTAAACTATTTATTTCTAAAATAAATTTGTAAGAATGATGGATTTTTCTCTTCTGAATTCTTCAGAACAAGTGTACAGTGTAGATTATTCTATTCACTTGAATTGCAAGGTAAAAAAAGACCATCCGGTTTTAGTACAGACAACAGGTAAATAACCTCCCCTCAAAAAAAGTAACTGATCTACACATCTTTAAAACCGAATGTTTATCCAGTGAATTCGTTTAGTTTTGCATACATTACGCAAACATTAACAACCGCACTCAGTTAAAGTTTCTTTCGTTAGTGCAGAGTCAAAACTGACGGAAAAATCAATATGAATATTTGATTACATTTTTCGTCGCATCAGACTTTCATGTAGTAGATAGTGAGCTGGTAGTTAACCCATCTATTCATTCATTTTCTTCCGTAGTTCTTACAAATATTTTCACGCAGTTTACGCAGTTTGTTTCGTCATCGTATACAAGGCATGCATAACAACAAAATAAAAAAAAGTATGGGCCTTTGTTATCAAGGGGGGGGGGGGGGGGGGTGGGGGGGGGAGCCGTGGTTTAACAGTCGTTGTGATGGATTTAAATCAGGCAGCCATAGGGACAGAACCACAACTAAGGACCTGAGCAATAAGCGGAGGAAAAGAAGGAGCCAGGTCAAAAAGAAAGCAATAACGGTGAAAAATTGACCGCCCTGTAATCCCTTCATGCAAATTCTTCCAGGGAAAAGAGAAAAACTGAGGTCAGTGGGGAGACGCGCGCGCACGCCAGCACACTCACACATATACGCACGCACGTGCGCGCGCGCGCACACACACACACACACACACATTCAAACATACACGCACGCATACGCTCACACACACGCGCGCTTGCAATCACACACACACACACACACACATACACACACACACACACGCACACACACATACCCACACACACACACACACATACCCACACACACACACATCGCCCCCCGAACCTCCTCCCCCCCCCACACACACACACATCGCTGCCCACCAACCCCCCTCGCCCCCTCACACACACACACACACACACACACACACACACACACACACACACGCACACACACACACACACACACACACACACACACACACACACACACACACACACACACACACACACAGACAAACAGCGAGAAAGACAAAGAAGGAAAGAGGGTGTCCAGCTGTCCTTGCTGCACGCAGCGACACAGAGGGAAGGAAGGAGGGAAGGAAGGAAGGAAGGAGGGAAGGAAGGAAGGAAAAGAGCAGCAGAAAACAGGTTCTTTAAACAGCGATTCCCGATTTCCCAGGGGCTGGGAAGGAAATATCAGGCCATGCTTAATTTGGGCCATTCCGTCCTGCCTAATTCTCTTCCCATAGCCACTGACTGTGAATGTGTGTGTGTGTGTGTGTGTGTGTGTGTGTGTGTGTGTGTGTGTGTGTGTGTGTGTGTGTTCGTGCAAGCGAACGTGCTTACATGCGACGGTAACGACGAAGATGATGATGGTGATAATGATTAATGTCATTGGTGCTCATGATGATGATGAGGATAATGACTGTCTTTCTCCTTATCGCATTCATCATCATAATCTTCTTCTTCTTCTTCATCATTATTATCATCATCATCATCATCATCACCATCATTGTCACATCATTATCCTGAAATCTTAGCATCAGTTTACTTTTGACCGGTTACTCTACTGGCAGAATCTTTCGGAGTTGGTCTTCTGATACCGGTGTTCATCAATGACCATGGTAGCCCCCGTCCTTGCGAGAGGCATTTTACTCGACGACGTCGGTTGTGTAAGGGTTAAAACGCCGGAAGGGGAGGTTTGAGACCTGCCTTACTATGCTGAGCCCTGGACCCAGTAAACATGGATTCACTGCCCCGTGTTGGCCGCAGAAGACTGTGCGATGAGAGACCTGTGACTTTTTCAAACCTTTATTAACCCTTTCACCGCCAAGCTCGCATTTAGGCACAGGCGTGGTAGAGGACCCATGTCACTGGATGTTGACCATTCATTGGTCTGTTATCCATGAACCTACTGCTCTTAATGTTCGGTGGTAGGATAGGCCATTTTTTTTCTATACATCGCAGGGGGAATCCCCAGCTATTCTCAGCCACTGTCTTTTTCTGTGTTTATACCACAAGGGAATTTTGTACTGTAAATTGACTGGCGGTGAAAGGGTTAATATCGACAGTTGCACTCTCCGGAACAGATGAACGTTGCCCAGATGATATCGTCAGCCACAGACGGTACCTCGACAAATATCACCTGAACCCCGCTCAGAATAAATCACAATAATAGTACACACAGAATACGCTCTATCACACGCGTAGTTGGTGGCTTTTTGGACAGTGACTGGACAGAGAACATAAATAAAAGTGACGTATACCAAAATGAACTCTCACGGCGACTGAATTAGCCCTCCGAGACGTATGTCTGTATACCGGGGCCAGCCTGCAAGTAGTGGCGATAAGTATACAGGTCTGTGAATTTGCAAAGTCTACCCTTTCCATTTAACACCCACACAGACACACCTACATGATTGTGCATTCGCGATGTGGAGCGATAGTCTACAGTAGCAGAGCATCCTTCTAGGCAGCGAGAGTATCGGGTTCGATTCCCGCAGGGGATCGTTCCCCCCCCCCCCACCCCCACCCCCGGCCACCCACTGTACCCCCGCCACCCTGTCCTCCCCTACCCAAACACGCCCCCCTCCCCTCCTCCAAGACTCTACGTGGTGGTCCAGGTGCGATGAATCAAGGTCCCATTATGCTGCATGCACGTAAAATAACCCATGGCAACAAAGACAGTTGCTGTCCCCGACATAAATTCTGTAACGAAAACCCAACTTTGATTTTAAAAAAAAACAGAGACAGACAAAGACAGAGGCAGGGAGGCACAGAAAGACAGAAAGAGACGGACAAACAGAGAAAGCGGGCGAATGAGAGACAGCGAGAGAGAGGGAAAGAGAGAGAGAGAGAGAGAGAGAGAGAGAGAGAGAGAGGGGGGAGGGCGGGGAGAAAGAGAGAAATTTACCAATCTGTCACAGCACTGTCTGTGAGGGTCTGATTTCCAACTGACTTGTGTGAAAGCGCTTTGATTTGTCTCTGCACAAGATTCAGCGCTATATGAATACTATTATTATTATTATTATCATCATCATCATAATTATTAATATTATCATTTAAATAGAGACAATTTCAGTTTCAGCTTCAGTTTCTCAAGGAGGCGTCACTGCGTTCGGATATATCCATATACGCTATACCACATCTGCTCGGCAGATGCCAAACAGCAGCATAACCCAACGTGCTGGTCAGGCCTTGAGTGCATGCCTGTATATTTGTGTATCTATCAGAGTGGATTTCTTTTACTGAATTTTCGCCAGAGGACATTACCTTTGTTGTTATGTGTTTCTGTGTTTTTGTTTGTTGTTGTGTGTTTGTTTGTTTGTTTTTGTGTTTGTTTTTCAGTGCGCCAAGTACGTACTGCGCGCAGGATCTGGTTTTAGCGTGTCGTTCCAATAACTAGACGCTCAGTTTGATTTCAAACTTGAGAGAAAGGGCGAGAGCGGCCGGATTCGAACACAGACCCTCACGGTCACTGTCGTCGCAGATTAGCGTCTTTAACTCTCTCCATACGAACGGCGAAAGAGACGACGTTAACAGCGTTTCACCCCAATTACCATCATCAAAATATTGCAAGCGGAAGGCTCTTATACTGAAGACGTGAATGTTGACAAAGAATACCACAATTCTGACGACGGAAGCTAAAGGTTGGGTCATTCAGACACCCACTGGACATCCGAGGAGTCTGTGTAGAGGAGAAGAAAAGACTGGCCGTATTGAGTGAGTTAAAGTTAACCACCTTGCCAGAGACAGAGACAGAGCAGTGACGTCCAGAACAAACAGGACAATGAACCAGGATGGAGGCCAAACATCCACCACTACACTCCCCCCTCACCCCCCCCCCTCACCCCCAATCCCCCGACGTTCACTCACCCAGCTTCCCACTATGTCGAAATGCGTCAATCACTTGATAACGTATCACGCCATAGAATATTGTTTTCAGAGATTTTCTCTTTACAGTGGACACAAACAAAC
>NC_134883.1:34506765-34509265 GCF_041734735.1 Babylonia areolata
CAGTATTGCGTCCCTCTCTACTGGAGCTACGGGGAAAACCCAAACACATCGGTTACTCAGAACTATAGATGGTCGTAAAGCAGGCAGAAAATGTTCGGTGGTACATTTAAGACACTGAAAAATAAAATGAAATAAGGAGAAATGAACAAGCTACCAAGTTATCTCCCGTGGGATCATCGTGTCCTTTTGAGAAAAAAATCACATTCTCGCTAAGCACAGGGAAGATAAGTGTTTAGTCGCTATTAAAAACATTTGCCTTCTATACAACTTATAATTTATTCTTTATTTTCGTTTATTTACTCATGTATTTACTTGGTTTATTCGTTTAGAAAAAAAATGATCTACTTTTGATATCATCCATTTCTTCAGAGGAGTCCCAAGGCCTGAGTAGTTTGTGCACAGGGCAAGAATCCGCCTTTTTTTTCTTAAAACGGATGCGGTGTAGCTCATATGGATCAGTCCACCCGCCTTAACGCCTGCTTGAAACTGCAGTCTGTATAAAAACCAACGTTCCCTAATTAGCGACATAATGTGTCTGTCTGTCTGTCTCCCTACCCCCCACCCCCAACCCTACCCCACGCCTCTTTCTTTCTTATTACTTGTTTTCGAAGGCGGATAAAAAAAAAAAAAAAAAACCAAAAAAACTAGACGTATACTTAAACCATTACCCTAAAAAAATAAGCATTATGCATTTACCCATTCATTCAGTCAGTCAGTCATCCATCCATTCATCAGTCAGTCAGTCATCCATCCATTCATCAGTCAGTCAGTCATCCATCCATTCATCAGTCAGTCAGTCAGTCATCCATCCATTCATCAGTCAGTCAGTCATCCATCCATTCATCAGTCAGTCAGTCAGTCAGTCATCCATTCATCAGTCAGTCAGTCATCCATCCATTCATCAGTCAGTCAGTCATCCATCCATCCATTCATCAGTCAGTCAGTCATACATTCATTCATCAGTCAGTCAGTCAGTCATCCATTCATCAGTCAGTCAGTCATCCATCCATTCATCAGTCAGTCAGTCAGTCAGTCATCCATCCATTCATCAGTCAGTCAGTCATCCATCCATTCATCAGTCAGTCAGTCAGTCATCCATCCATTCATCAGTCAGTCAGTCATCCATCCATTCATCAGTCAGTCAGTCATCCATCCATTCATCAGTCAGTCAGTCATACATTCATTCATCAGTCAGTCAGTCATCCATCCATCCATCCATCCATTCATCAGTCAGTCAGTCAGTCAGTCAGTCAGTCAGTCAGTCAGTCAGTCAGTCATCCATTCATTCATCAGTCAGTCAGTCATCCATCCATTCATCAGTCAGTCAGTCAGTCATCCATCCATTCATCAGTCAGTCAGTCAGTCAGTCATCCATCCATTCATCAGTCAGTCAGTCATACATTCATTCATCAGTCAGTCAGTCAGTCAGTCATCCATTCATCAGTCAGTTAGTCAGTCAGTCAGTCATACATTCATTCATCAGTCAGTCAGTCAGTCAGTCAGTCAGTCATCCATCCATCAGTCAGTCAGTCAGTCAGTCAGTCATCCATTCATCAGTCAGTCAGTCAGTCAGTCAGTCATCCATCCATTCATCAGTCGGTCAGTCATCCATCCATTCATCAGTCGGTCAGTCATCCATCCATTCATCAGTCAGTCAGTCAGTCATCCATCCATTCATCAGTCAGTCAGTCAGTCAGTCAGTCAGTCATCCATTCATCAGTCAGTCAGTCAGTCATCCATCCATTCATCAGTCAGTCAGTCATCCATCCATTCATCAGTCAGTCAGTCAGTCATCCATCCATTCATCAGTCAGTCAGTCATCCGTCCATTCATCAGTCAGTCAGTCATCCATCCATTCATCAGTCAGTCAGTCAGTCATCCATCCATCCATTCATCAGTCAGTCAGTCAGTCATCCATCCATTCATCAGTCAGTCAGTCATCCATCCATTCATCAGTCAGTCAGTCAGTCATCCATCCATTCATCAGTCAGTCAGTCATCCGTCCATTCATCAGTCAGTCAGTCATACATTCATTCATCCATTCATCCGCTCTTTCTCAGAGTTAATCTGTTTCTGAGAGAAAGAGAGAGTAAGAGAGACAGATAGACAGACAGAGACACAGAGACAAAGAGAGAACATGAGAGAAAGAGAAGACAGGCAGAGAGAGAAATGAGAGATAGAGAGAGAACCTGAGAGAACACGGAGACAGAAAGAAAGAAAATGACAGACAGACAAACAAAGAGGGCAGAAGCAGGCAGACAGACAGACAGACAGAGCGACATAAACGACCAGCCAGTGACAGACAGACAGACAGAGCGACATAAACGACCAGCCAGTGACAGACAGACAGACAGAGCGACATAAACGACCAGCCAGTGACAGACAGACAGACAGACAGAGCGACATAAACGACCAGCCAGTGACAGACAGACAGACAGACAGACAGACAGACAGACAGACAGACAGAGCGACATAAACGACCAGCCAGTGACAGACAGAC
>NC_134883.1:34514265-34519265 GCF_041734735.1 Babylonia areolata
ATCTATCTGTCTATCTATCTGTCTGTCTGCGTGTCTGTTTGTCGGTTTGTTTCCGTCTGTCTTTCTGTCATTGTCACTGTCTGTCACACACTCACATACATACACACACACACTCTCTCTCTCTCTTTCTCTCTCTCTCTCTCTATCTATCTATCTGTTTGTCTATCGGTCTACCCGCCTGTCTGTTTATCTGTCTGTCCATCTCTCCCTCTCTCTCCTTCTTTCTCTCCCTCTCTCTCTCTCTCTCTCTCTGTGTCTCCCTCTCTCTCTCCCCTCTCTCTCTCTCTCCCTCCCTCTCTCTTCTTCCATCTCTCTCCCTCTCCCCCCTCTCTCTCCCTCTCTCTCCCTCTCTCCATCTCTCTGTCTCCCTCTCTGTCTCCCTCTCTCTCTCTTCCCCTCTCTGTCTCTGTCTCTCTCTGTCTCTCTCTCCCCCTCTCTCTCTGTCTCTCTTTCTCCCTGTCCGTCTCTCTCTCTCTCCCCCCTCTCTCTCTGTCTTTCTTTCACTCTCTCTTTCTCTCTCTCTCCCCTCTCTGTCTCTCTCTCTCTCTCTGTCCCCCTCTCTCTGTCTCCTGTCTATACGTACCTACCTACAAGTCTATCTGTCTATCTGTCAATCTGTCCATCTGCCTATCTGCCTATTTGTCTATCTATTTACCCACCTTACTATTTATCAGTCAAACTGTCTGTCTGTCTCTCTGTCTACCTATGTACCCGTCTGTCTGTCTGTCCGTCTTGTCCCGCATCTTTCTTTTTTTTTTCCTTCTTCTTCTGCTTTACCTCCTTCCCTTTCCCTTGTTCCCTTTTGTTGTTTTGTTATAATGATAATGATAATAATAACAATAACAATACTACTACTACTACTACTACTACTACTAGCAATAATAATAATAATAATAATATAATGATAATAATAATAATAATAGCGATAATAATAATAACAATAACAATAATAATAACACTACTACTCCTACTACTGCTACTAGCAATAATAATAATAATAATAATAATAATAGCGATAATAATAATAATAATAATAATAATAATAATAGCGATAATAATAATAATAATAATAATAATAATAATAACACTACTACTACTACTACTACTGCTACTAGCAATAATAATAATAATGATAAAATGTAGGTCTATATAGCGCAGTTCTCCCATCTCAGATGGGGCTCACCACGCTTTACAATCAAGTTTTGTTTTGTTTCGTTTTGTTTTGTTTTGAGTTCTCTTGTGTCTCTCCTTTTCTCATTTTCCTTCTCTCTTTTTTGTCCTTTTTTCCTTCGTGTTTTCTTTCTTTCTGTCGGTTCTTTATACGTTTATCTGTTTAGTTCCGTCTTTCTTGCATCCCCCCCCCCCTCGCTCGCTCCTCTCCCCCCCCCCGCCCCCCTTTGTCCTTTCTTCCCTTGATTCTGTTCATGTAAATTTCTAGTGTGGTTCTTTTTTTTTTCTCTTTCTTTTTTCTTTCTTTCCTTTCTTTCTTTTTCCTCATTCACGCCTTCTGCTTCTCTGTCTCTCTCTTTCTTCTCTCCTCTCTCGTCCTCCCTTTTCTCTGTCTGTCTTCTCTCTCTCTTTCACCTTCCTCTTTCTTTCTCTGCCCTCCTTTTCGCTCTTTCTCTCTCCCTCCTCTCTTTTCCTCCCTCCTCTCTTTCCTCCTCTCTCTCTCTCCTCTCCTCTCCCCTCTCTCTCTCTCCCTTCTCTCTCTCTCCCCCTGTCCCCTCTTCTCTCCCCTCTCTCTCTCCTCTTCCCTACTCTCTCTCTCCTTTCTCCCTTCTCTCTCTCTCCCTCTCTCTCCTCTCCCCTCTCTCTCTCTCTCCTCTCCTCTCCTCCCTCCTCCTCCTCCCCCCTCTTCTCTCCTCTCTTCTCCTCTCTCTCTCCCTCCTCCCTTTTCTCTCTCCCTCCCTCTCCCCCTCTCCTCTCTCCCCCCTCTCTCTCTCTCCCCCCCTTCTCTCTCCCTTCTCCTCCCTCTCTACTCCTCTCTCTCTCCTCCCCTCTCCTCCCTTCCCCCTCTCTCTCCCCTCTCCCTCTCTCTCTCCCTCCCTCCCCCTCTCTCTCCCTCCCCCCCTCTCTCTTTCTCACGGTGTCTTTCTCTTCCACTGTCCTTTTCTGTATCCTCTCCAGCTTTTTAGTTTCGATTAAATCCTGCTTCACATGGAATGTCTATTCTTCTTTTTTTTTTTTTTCTTCGCTCAAATACTGTTTTCTCCTTTTTCTTCTTTCTCTCTTTCTTTCTTTAGCCCTGTCCTTCCTTCGTATCTTGGTTTTTTTTTGTTTTTTTTTGCCTTCTTTTCTTCTTATTTCTTGTTGTTGTTGTTGCTGTGTTGTTGTTGTTGGTGGTGGTGGTGGTGGTGGTGGTGTTGGTGTTGTTGTTGTTGTTGTTGGTGGTGGTGTTGTTGTTGTTGTTGTTGTTGTTGTTGTTCTTCTTCTTCTTCTCTTATCTTTTCTTTCTCTAACCCATCTTCCATTTCTTTCTATCTGTTTCTCTCTTTTACATTTTTGGTTCTTTTTCTGCCTTTCGTTTCTCTTTCTGTCTTTCCCATCCCCCTTCTCTCTCTCTGTCTGTCTGTCTGCCTGTCTCTGTGACTGTTTTCTTCATTCTCTCTCCCATGATCTTCTTTTCTGTCCCTTCTTTCTATCGTGATTTCTTTTCTTTCTTTCTTTCCTTCTTTTCTTTCTTTTTTTCCTTCTTTCCTTCTTTCTTTCCTTTCTTTCTTTCCTTCTTTTCTTTCCTTCTTTTCTTTCCTTCTTTCCTTCTTTTCTTTCTTTCTTTCCTTCTTTTCTTTCCTTCTTTCCTTCTTTTCTTTCTTTCTTTCCTTCTTTTCTTTCCTTCTTTCCTTCTTTTCTTTCCTTCTTTCCTTCTTTTCTTTCTTTCTTTCCTTCTTTTCTTTCCTTCTTTTCTTTCTTTCTTTCCTTCTCTCCTTCTTTTCTTTCCTTCTTTCCTTCTTTTCTTTCATTCTCTCCTTCTTTTCTTTCTTTCTTTCCTTTCTTTCTTTTCTTTTCTTTCTTTCTTTTCTTTCTTTTCTTTCCTTCTTTTCTTTCTTTCTTTCTTTCTTTTCTTTTCTTTCTTTCCTTTCTTTCTTTTCTTTTCTTTCTTTTCTTTCTTTCTTTTCTTTCTTTCTTTCCTTCTTTTCTTTCTTTCTTTCCTTCTTTTCTTTCTTTCTTTTCTTCTTTTCTTTCTTTCTTTCTTTCCTTCTTTCCTTCTTTTCTTTCTTTCTTTCCTTTCTTTCTTTGTTCCCTTTTTTTTGGCCTTTCCTATTCTTTCTTTCTTTATTTCTTTTATGTCTCCCCCCCCCCCTCAATTCCTTTCGTTCTTTCTTTCCTCCTTTTCTCCGTCTCATCTCTTTCTTACTTTCTTCCTCTCTTTTTTTCTTTCTTTCTTCTTCTTCTTCTTTCCTTCTTTTTCAGTTCTTTCTTTCTGTCTTTCTTTCCTGTTTTGTCGCCCCTCTTTCTTCCGTCCTTCCTTTTTTTTTCTTTTTTTTTTGTCTTTCTTGTCTATACTTTCTCTCTCTGATTTTTTTTTTTAACTTGGTTTATTTTCTGTCTGCCCTTTGAATGCACGTGTCAGGGCTGTATAAAATTAGGGCACGGACGTTCCACCTTACTTAGCCAATGAGGCTTTTCTGCTATGGCTAGGTCTCTTTACGGGGGGTGGGTGGGGGAGGGGCGGGGGCACGGGGGTGGGGGTGGGGGGTGGGGGGGAATACATGGAAACGTATTACATTATTTACTGGGGTGGGCGTGGGGGTTCGAGGGGGGGGGGGGGGGGGGGAGTTATGGAAACGTATTGCATTATTCGAGTATGTTCTGTTCAATCGAAAGAAAGAAAGGAAGGAAGGAAGGAAGGAAGGAAGAAAAGATGGGCCTTTGAAGAATGAACGAATGAATGAAAAGATTGAAGGGACGAAGTAAGAAAGGAATAACAAAGAAAGAAAGACAGGAAGGAGGGAAGGAAGAAAAAAATGGAAGAAAGAGAGAAAGAAGAAGGAGGGAAGGAAAGAAGGAAAAGGGAAAGAAGTGGGTGAGTTGGGTGTAGGGGGAGTGGGGGGGGTGAATGGAAACGTATTGCATTATTCGAGTATGTCCTGTTCAATACAAAGACAGAGAGAAAGGCGGAAAGGAAGGAAGAAAAAAAAAGGCCTTTGAAGAATGAATGAATGAAAAGATTGAAGGGACGAAGTAAGAAAGGAATAGAAAAGGGAGGAAGAAAGAAAGAATGAATGGATGCACGAATGAATGAAGAAAGGATGGAAGAAAGACATAAAGAAGGAAAGAAAGAAAGAACGAAAGGCGGAAATCAAAGAAGAAAAGATTGGCCTTTGAAGGATGAATGAATGAAGAAAGGGATGAACTAAGAAAGAAAGAAAGCCAGGAAGAAAGAATGAATGAAAGAATGAATGAATGAATCAATGAATGAATGAATCAATCAATCAATCAAAAAGGGGAGAAAAAAAAGAAATAAAAGCAGAATAAACGGTGTTCGTGCCATACGCATGTTCTTTCCAATTCACGTGACAGAACAAAATACCACGCCTCATTCAATTGTTTGATGCATTTGTGGGAGGGAACATCAGGGATGGAAGAGGTTCATAATAAAAAATTTAAAAAAGAATAAAATAAACGTTGAACAGCCATCAGCACACATTCATTCATTAATGAAAAGGCTATCAATCACATCCTTTTGTAATCTTTCCCCTTCTTCATAAATTTGCACAGTTTTATTTTATTTTATTTTATTTTATTTTCAACATTCTGTCTTGTATGTTTCAGACAAATTACGACAACGAAACTGAAAGGTGATCACGGATGCACATAATTATATCACTGTGGCTTTTTTGTTTTGTTGTTGTTGTTCTCCTTCTTCTTTGTTGTTGTTGTTGTTGTTGTTGAAAACATATCGCTGGCTGTGTTAACTCACTCAGTACGGCCAGTCCTCTCTTCTCCTCTACACAGACCCCTCGGATGTCCAGTGGGTGTCTGAATGACCCAACCTTTAG
>NC_134883.1:34529265-34549265 GCF_041734735.1 Babylonia areolata
TGGCGTGTGGGGCAACTTAAAGTCATCGTTATCATCATCATCACCACCACCATCAATACCATCATCATCATCATCCACACCACCACAACCACCACCACCGTCATCATCATCATCATCGTCAGTTTCAACATCATGGATAATTATCGATGTACTCTTGATAATGAAGTTTTGTATTGACTAAACATCGTGGATAATTATTGATGTACACTTGATAATGAAGTTTTGTACTGACTAAACATCATGGATAATTATTGATGTGCTCTTGATAATGAAGTTTTGTGTTGACTAAACATCATAGATGATTATTGATGTACTTTTGGTAATGAAGTTTTGTATTGACTAAGTGCTTTTCTTTGGAGGAGGTGGGGTGGGAGGATCTTCCTTTACAAACACACACACACACACACACACACACACACACACACACACACACACACACACACACACACACACACACACAACCTTTTGCATACCCCTCATCCAGCCTCCTCATTCAATCCAAAGGTCAAAGCTTTAATTACCACAACCTGTCGCCCCCACCCCTCCCACCATAATTCCTCGCCCCGTCTTTTCGCCGGGCTGGATCAAGGCAGGGGGTATGGTGCTTGACATTTGGAGCCCAGTATACATGTACATGGCGTCACGGAGCAGCCAGGTAGGGGGTCTGCTTTGTGCTGGGAAAGCATTATCATAACTGACCTTTGGTGTGGGACACAGCTCAGCATTGTAATGCTTGTTGTGTGGTGTGAGTTTGCGATGGTTGGAACTATGGTGCGTGTGTGGGGGGTGGGGAGGAGGGGTTGGGGGGGGGGGGGGGGGAGGGGGGGGGCGGGGGGGATCGAGGGGGGATGTGGGTGTGTGGGTGTTATGGAGAGAGAGAGAGAGCGAGACAGACAGACAGACAGACAGAGACAGTGACATATTCGGGTTCGGTTGATTTATTCATACAGGACATTGCACTTCATGAAGGGGTACAGAATACGACGTGATTAAACATATAAATGCACACGGTGAAACAAACACCAAAGGAATTATGATGTCATGATTGATCGTAACTTAAATGCTTTACCTAAGTAACTTGACAAATTCTTTACAATGCTTTATTTATCATCAACAGCCTTAGCCGGAATTTATTTGGAAACTTACATGTTTTCGCGGAATATATTGTTCTCCTAATTTACTAAAAACAGGACGAAATAGAATGCAGTGGATCTCATCTTCAGTCCCACTTCTACACAGAGGGCAATACAACTCAACCTCAATATGTTTTCTATAACGATAGTAATGTTGAGCAATTTCTGATATACCTAATCTAAATCTTACCATTGTGACTTTTAAATGTTTGTCTGGGCCAAACTGCAAATACGTTTTCAATTTCACTTCATGTGAAGTTTATAATGCTCTATACATTTCAAACCGGTCGCTGTCTTCAATATGTGAGTTCCATTCCTGCCACCTGCATACAATTAATCTTTCTTTAAATTCAGTAAGTGAGACAGAGAAAAAAAAAGAAAGAAAAAAAGAGACAGAAACAGAGACACGGAGACAGAGACAGAGAATGACAGACCGACAATCAGAGAGACAGAGACACACTTGTACACAGATACACACAGACGCAGAAAAAGACATCCCTATTCACTCCCCTCCCCCACCCCCTGTCCCACCACGCCCCCACCTCCCCTCACACACATACGCGTGCATTGAGAGTGTGTGTGTGAGAGAGAGAGAGAGAGACAGAGAGAGAGAGAGAGAGAGAGACGCGTGCACTGAGAGAGAGAGAGTAAAAACCATTTAATGAATTTAATCCAGAGCCATAAAATGTATGTGAATATTCTCTATTGTGGAATATAGTTTTGCCTGCAAATAAATTCCCGATAGAGCAATAATATGAAAAAAAACTCTAACCAGCAATTTTCGACAAGGCCTCTTTCTCGGACACACACACACACACACACACAAACACACACACACGTACACGCCACCCTCTTTCCCCCATACACACCCACTCACCCACTCGCGCACGCGCGCGCGCGCACACACACACACACACACACACACACTGGCACACACACGTACACGCCACCCTCTTTCCCCCATACACACCCATTCACCCCCCCAATCCAAGCACGCTCGCTTGCACGAACACACACACACACACACACACACACACACACACACACACACACACACACACACACACACACACACACACACACACACACACACACACACATAAGAATAGATGTCAGGTCATGACGTCCAAGTGCAGACAAGCACGCGCATGACCCAATTCATCCACTTCAATTGAGTTTTTATCATCTCTCCTAAATTCTTTTTCGGTTGAAGATAACGTGATAAACAAGGAAATAAATGAGCGCAAAAAAACAAATCAAACAAGCAAAACCAAAACCAAAAAGCAACAAGAAAGAAAGAAAATTAAAAAAAAAACATGAAGAAACGACAAGAATGACGAGAATAACGTCAACAGGGACATAAATCAGCTGACATATATATCGATTGGCCAGTCGGCGATGTTTACGTGCCGTCGACTATTTTTCATCTCGAAACATTTCGGTCATTTGTTTCTCTTTAACTCGGCTGAATAACGCAATAATATCATCTTCAATCATTTAATTACCCATCGACACATACAGCCACCAACCAACTCACTTACTCACTCGAACTTTCGTTCGTTAGTTCGTTCATTCATTCATTCATTCATTCATCCATTCATTCATTCAGCCAGTAAGTCAGTCAGTCAGCCAGTCACCCAGTCTGTCAGTCAGTTAGCCAGTCAGTCAATCAGTCAGTGATTCCTTTAGTTGTTCAGTTTTATATTCATTAACACCTCAGTTGTTACTCAATCCTTGAAGCTACCAACAAATCAGAGAACCCCAGCAAGTCAATCAATCAAACAAACAAAATTAATAAGCAACCATCCAATGACATCCTTCAATCAATAAATTATCGGTCTATGTCTTCCCGCTGCTACCCTTCCCATTCCCACTTCGTCAGTCATATCAGTCAGCAATGGACCGGACCAGCCAGAAAGAATGCACAAGTATGGTCAAACCTCTTTTGTTTTTTGGTTGTTGGTTGTTTTTTTTTAGCCTGACCAACTCACACAGGGCACGCACACACGCACCCTCGCGAAACACACAGAGAGATAGAGAGAGAGAGAGTCAAGATTCATTCCAAAAAGAGATCACACACACACACACACACACACACACACACACACAATGAACGTTGTGAAAGTAACCCAGACAAGCAGAAACCAAACGCTAGGCACAAGTTAAATGCCACGTGCATTTCGTGCAACTCTCAGCCAATAAAAATTGCTCGTCTGCAAAAAAACGCAAAGGTACTCAAATCCTCAAGTGATCGCAGACGACATTGCGTGAACGTGTCTGCTTGCGCGAACCACGGGTGAAACGACAAGAACTGCAAAGAAAAAAGCATTTCCCAAGAAGTCTGCAGCACGAAAACAAGTTTCATGACGAACTTCAAAGACTTCCGGTCTTATTGTCCGGGAATACACGGACAATAAGCAGTGGCTGAACTTTATAAACCAGACATCAAATAAAAGAATTGTTTTGAAGAAATCTTTTGCGCCAACCGGGAGTGAGTTGATAACTTGACTGGCTGGAGACGCCAGTAAATTGAAATTGTCGGGAACCTTTCGAACTGAGTCGAGCACCCTCGCGTGGCCATTAAAGTTGTTTTGCCAGTTCGTACACACAAGCTGTGACCGAAATTATCCCCATTTCCCGCAGCGTATTGTCATCGGAACTTCTGGAACATGTGGATCGCCCACTGTTTTTGCGGACGAGTCGGTGAATAGATCGAGACCAATGTATGTTGGTTCGCAGGTGCGTGAACTTTGTTCTACTCGGCTACACAGAAAATAAGCGATGTCGCTGATAAGATAAAAGATAGTTACTCTTGTTGTTTATTCATTATTGGTTCGTGTTTCCATCAGTGTTTCGACCCTTTTGGTTTGTCTCTTCTCCTCCGACATCCCCTTCCCCTTGTTTATTAATTTATTTTTATCATCAACATTTCGGTCTTATCTTTATCCCCTCCCCATCCCTTGTTTATTAATTCTCCACCGTCTATATCATCAGCATTTCGGTCTTTTCCCCACCTCTGCTCCCACACCTTCCCTTCTTTCTCTCTCCCTGCATTTTTCTCACTGATCAAAGTGCTGTCTACTGTGGAGTGTTGGCCTAGTGGTAACGCGTAATCGAGAGAATCTTAGCGCAGTGGTTCGAATCCCACGGTCGCCAATATTCCACACACACACCCATCCACAAGGCCTTAAGTGGTGGCCTGGACGATAGTCATTCGGATGAGGCGATCAACCGAGGTCCCGTGTGCAGCATGCATTTAGCGCACGTAAAAGAACCCACAGTAACAAAAGTATTGTAGAAAAATCCATTTCAATAAAGAAACAAATAAAACTGCTGAAAGCAGAAAAGAGGGTGGCGCTGTCAGTGTAGCGACGTGCTCTCCATGGGGAGAGGAACCCGAATTTCACAAAGAGAAAAACTTTTTAATCTGTTGTGACGATAAGAGTAATACAGTACAATCTATTGACACCAAACGACTTTGTTTTATATTGCATTTAAGAACACTGAAGAACAAAATACACACCACTTATTTGTAGTGTAGCATCATCCCCTTGTGAAACCGTTTTCATCGCTAATTTCAAAAGATATCTGAACTCACGTCTTTGTTTCAGCAATTGTACCAGTGGACTAATATTTTGCAATGAAAAATTTGTAAAACTTTGCCAAATTTGTGTGTGTAGAAACTGTACAAGATAAAACAAGTTCTCCATTAAATTAATCTATAATATAGTTTTCGAGTTAACCAAAATTCCGTTTCTGATAAAACAGTATGTTATGATTATGTTTCTAATGTTTCTTGCCCTGAAGAATAGTCATGCGGTGTAGTAATTGCGGATGAAAAAAGATTCAATTAAGATTCAAAAGGTCAAAGATTATCCCCCTACTGATAAATGAACTGATAAGTAAGAAAATAAAGAAACAAAAATGAAAAGAAAATCCGCATATCAGACACGCACGAAAACCCCTGCTCTGTCCGTCCTCTTTCCCTTACCCTCACACACAGACACACACACACACACACACACACACACACACACACACAGACACACACACACACACACGAGAGAGTGAGAGGGGCTCACTTCTGTGTAAATAATTCACAGAGAGAGAGAGACAGACAGACAGAGAAGCTCACTGCTGTGTAAATGATTCATTCTTTAAGAGTACACTATTTCAAGTTCACCATTTTCATATCAATGTCCACTGCTAAAAAGCGCAGCCGCAATGGATATGTATTCGTGAAGGCGTATTGGCCAACTTAGGTCAACAAAACAAGCCTATCACAAGTTCAAAGTTACTAAGTTTAAACCAAAAAATAACGAAAACATTCCAGAGGCCTGTTTCCCGTCTACATGGCAACTATTTTCAACTCCCCAAAAATAGGTTCTTATTTGCATGTCTCAGCTTTATCAATCACCCATTTTGCTGTCTGGTCGTGCGTTTGACGTCATCTCGAGAAATAGTAACATTCTGCCTACCGGTATTCAGTCGGAGCATGCGCAAAAGCGATTATCTGCGTATAAAAAAAAGTGGAAAAAAAAGAAGAAGAAAAAGCTACAGTTATGAGAAAGTTCTGGGGAAGAAAAACTGAAAGGTCAATGGAGGAAGGAGCATTAAGGCTGTTTATTGCTAGATTGACATTTTCCTACCTTTGCGTACTAGATTGAGAAAACTGTTTTGACGGCAGTTCGGGTTTGGGAGTGACCTTATGGGTTGTGGGGCCAATTCAGTTGTAGTCAATGCAGTTACTGTATTTACTCTTAATTTAATATATATATATATATATATATATATATATATATATATATATATATATATATATATATATACTTCTTTTTTAATCAGCTGTTGGCGTATGCGCCGCCATCTTGTAACGTCATTGCCAAATATGTACATATGATGAAAATATTCAGTTCTCCCTTTGGACGAACAGAATTATTTCTCCACTGCAATAGTAATGATAATGATAATAATATATAATAATGATAACGATAAGAAGAAGAACAACAAAACAATGATGATGATAATAGCAATATGATAATGATAATCATAATTAATGAAGGTAACGATATTATTATTATTATCATTTGTGGTGATGATAGTAGTAAGTGAAGAGAAATGAAAAGAGGGGAAAAACATTGACTAATGTTTTTTTAAGTACATTATCACCACATAAACACGATGGAAAGAATGATTAAGTGAGCGATATATATATATGTGTATATATATATATATATATATATATTCAGATTCAGATGATTAGTTCATTTATAGGCCTAGGCCCCTCAGGCACACAGTTAACTCTCTCCATACGAACGGCAAAAGAGACGACGTTAACAGCGTTTCACCCCAGTTACCATCATCAAAATATTGCAAGCGGAAGGCTCTTATACTGAAGAGGTGAATGTTGACAAAGAATACCACAATTCTGACGACGGAAGCTAAAGGTTGGGTCATTGAGACACCCACTGGACATCCGAGGGGTCTGTGTACAGGAGAAGAGAGGACTGTCCGTACTGAGTGAGTTAAAGAAACGATGCATTAAGAAGTTACAATTTCTCAAAATTTAAACGCCTTGTGCAAAAATAGTGACAGTTTCCACAGAGAGAGAGAGAGAGAGAGAGAGCTGGTTGGGGCGTAGGGGAATTTAGGGGAGGGTGGGTGTACAGATCCCAGAATGCTTTTACTTGGTTCAATCAATAAGATTCTCGGGTTTGTTCACTTGTTCCTTCTGTGTTGCGAGCTAAATTATTTATTTCAAGCACTGCTACCCACGTCGTGCAGGACAATTTACAACTTCAGTGCGTCAGATTTTAGTCACAGTAGAATGATTTATGTTTGAATGACAAATACGCGTCGGTGTGTGTGTGTGTGTGTGTGTGTGTGTGCGTGCGTGCGTGCGTGCGTGCGTGCGCGCGCGCGCGTGTGTGTGTGTGTGTGTGTGTGTGTGCTTTCGCGCATTCACCAGCGGCGTGTTTTCAGATGTGAAAAAAGGTGAAAATCTTATAAAAGCAGCAGACCATTGTCCACCAATCTTCCTTCCTTCCAGCACTCCAGAGTTTGTTTTTCGTTGTTGTATTTTTGTCAACTGTATTAGATTATGTCTGCTTTTCGGCTTTGGCAGTGTTGCAGCAATTTTCTGTTCCAACTTGGTTCTGGGAAAATTTCGTCCAGCGCCAAAGGCGCAATTCAGAATGCATCTCTGTGTGTGCGCCCAGGATATTAAAAAGCTGGTTTTAGTTGAAATGCGATTGTTAAATATAATTATTGCTTTCCCACCTGGAAAGTGATTACAATATAAAGAATGCAACGTTTAAGACTGTCTCTTACTTTGTCTGTCTCTCCGTCCCTCCACCCATTCCTCTGTCTCTGTCTCTCTCTCTAAAGCAGTGATAACCTTTCAAGCAAACTGAATATCGTTTCGAGAGGAACAGAAGGGAGTATTCCTTGTTCCAGCATATACTTATAGTGTGTTTCCATCAGTTCCTTTTCTTTTGTCTGCGTTTTCTGTTCTACTTTATATTTTATTGAATGCAAATCGCGGTGTGCATGCTTCTAGAGCAGTTTGCCGCACCCATCAATACCCCTTATTATTATGATTCTTTGGGGAATAGGGTCTATCGTGAACACTGCAAGAAAAAGGATGGGTATACTTTATGCTGTTGTGCACGCTCTGAAACGCATGTGTTGTTTGTTAGGTGATTGTAGCCTACAAAGTTTGTGAAACTTATGAAAACAGCAGTTCATTGCTTGCCCGTCTTATTTCCAGTTGTAATGCTGATAGCTATTGTAGAAACTGAGTTAGCTTTTTGGGGCTTGCATTTATTGAGGCAATCTTCTGTCCTGGATTGATTCTCCCCTGGCTTAAGGTGATGTATGTATTGGAACAATTCTTCTTCGGCTAAAAAGGCAGTTCACTACCGAATTGTCCGTGACATAATAACAGGTTTGAGTTGCAATCCATTGGTTTGGGAATAATAATCGAAATAACAATCACTTTCAAAACTTGGACATTATTTATAATATATGGTATCGAAAAAGCGAAGAATTGGCGTCTCCACCCCCACCCCCCCTTCCTTCTCTGTTTCCCTCTTCTCCTCCACCACCTGCCTCTGCTCCCTACCCAGCTCTTCTCTCTCTCTTTCTCTCTCTCTATTGAGGGAACCTTCACTGGAAGCAGTGATAGCCTTTCAAGCAATTCGGATATTCTGGAGAGAGAAAAAGAAAAGAAAAAAAGAGACCATTCCATGTTGTAGACTGTATTGGGTTTCGTTCTGTTCCTGTGCACAGGAAATCAACAGTGAATGAAGGGACGGTTTTTATGTGTGGCTGACTGAACAAGTTTGAAATTGGCCTCAATCCCACGCAGCCCCTCACGTCCTGTAGGAGAACATTGTATGTGGAGTGCACGCTGAAGGCAATTTGTGGTGACTAAAACGCTGCACGAAAGAGGACATTTCGTACGGTTGCACAAGTTTGTGGATGCATGTGCTCTGTAATTGGGTGGTTCTACTGAAGTTGTCAAAGTGGCTGCTACTGTCCGATGAATGTTTTTTTTTTATATTTGTAGAAGAAGGATTTTTGTATACCTGTATGTCTGTTCTTTCCTTCGCTTTTTGTGTCCATTTATATCATGATTTGAATATCGCTTGTTGATTTCCGATTTCTGTATTTTTGCCCCCCTTTCTGTAGAAAAATCCACTTCGATGGCAGAAAAAAGGTGGCACTGTCAGTGTAGTGACGCGCTCTCCTGGGGGAGAGCAGCCCGAATTTCACAGAGAAATCTGTGTGACCAAAAAAAAAAAAAGAAAAAAAAAAGAGAAATGCAATGCAATAATGAATTATTATGACGTAAAAAAAAAGTACAATTATTTATATTAGTAAAGTTGTGACCTGCATTGTGAAATAAAGGAACCGTCAGATAAGAGAAATTATTAGCCACTTCAAAACTACGTGACATTCACTTTTCAGTCAAGAGCAGCTAGTACGTTACATACCAGATACCCTTATCTCACCTCACCCCCTGTACCCCGATACCCATTCTACCCATTCCCCCTATCTCTGTCGCTCTGTCACTCTCTCCCTCTCTTTCTGCTTCTCTTTCTATCCCCGACCTCCAGGGTAAGATCTTGACAGGAAGCGATAATACACTTTCAAGCAAATTGGATTTTCTGGGGAGAGGAGCAGAAGAGAACATCACGGAAAGGCTGAAGACAGACTGAGAGAGTTCCCTTGTGATAGACCGTATCGGGTGTCTTTCCGTTCTCCTTCACAGGGAAAACCAGCATCTGGAAAAAGGTTGTTTCGTGTGCTGCACGAAAAAGTCTCTCACGTTATCATTTTGAATTATGTGAGGTCTATAAAATGTACAATTATTGGTCACATTAGTAAAGTTCCGCTAGAAGTAACCATGTCACTTATACGACTGTATATGTGCTTAAGTGCACGTGCCATGCGTAAATGAGTAAGAGTGTTTAGCAAGTGAGGCTGAGAGCGAGTGAGAGAGTATATGTATATATATATTATATATATATATATATGTGTGTGTGCGTGTGTATGTGTGTGTGTGTGTGTGTGTTGTAGTGTATGTATGCGTTCGTGTGTACACGTAAGCGCGAGCACGTGTACGTGTGTACGTGGAAGTTTGACAAACGAGAAAAAAAAATACAGATGATGTTATTGTCAACGAAACAAGGGAATCCAGTCCCTTTTGCTCCATCTCTATCCCATCGTGTGTACCTCTTATGTGTTTCTATTTTCCCCCTCTCTCTCTTTTAAACCCCATTTGACACCCTTGGGTGGCTTTCTCCGTAAAAGCGGCCAGGCTGTAAATATACAACCGACTGTTTTACCTTCTTTTTCCTGCTTCTGTGAGTGAGTGCTTGTGCATGTGTGCTGAGGGGTGTTGTGCATTGTTCTTCTTATTCTGTTCAAACAACCATTATTTCGGGCATGAACGAACAATGGACAGTTGTTTGACCGGCTTATGTTTATGGGTTGTTCTTGTTTTGTTCCTATCTGCGGGCCACGGTGCAAACTGAGTTCCATTTCTTCCCCAATGCCGTGCACGAAATGTGGCACAGTTCAGTGGAAGCAAATTGAACTGGGTCATATTTCGTGCCCAATATGTGTACGTCAGCTTAAGCCCGCCCCACTCGCCTTCCCCTCCCCTATATTATCCAGTCCCTTACACAGTCCCTTGCCCCCTTCTCCTCTCCATTGGAATTTTCCTTTGATTTCACACACACACACACACACACACACACACACACACACAGACACATGCATATATATATATATATAGAAAGAAAGATACACACACACACACACACACACACACACACACACACACACATCTATCTATCTATCTATGTGGAGTGATGGCCTAGAGGTAACGCGTCCGCCTAGGAAGCGAAAGAATCTGAGCGCGCTGGTTCGAACCACGGCTCAGCCGCCGATATTTTCTCCCCCTCCACTAGACCTTGAGTGGTGGTCTGGACGCTAGTCATTCGGATGAGACAATAAACCGAGGTCCCGTGTGCAGCATGCACCAGCGCACGAAAATGAACCCACGGCGACAAAATTGTTGTTCCTGGCAAAATTCTGTAGAAAAATCCACTTCGATAGGAAAAACAAATAAAACTGCACGCAGGAAAAAATACCAAAAAATATGTGGCGCTGTAGTGTAGCGACGCGCTCTCCCCGGGGAGAGCAGACCGAATTTCACACAGAGAAATTTGTTGTGATAAAAAGAAATGCAAATACAAAATACATACATAGATAGATGTGTTTTCATATTTTTTTAAGATTAAATGTCCCATTGACGGCCACAGGGGGCGTGAATTCACATTCACCATGTTTAGGGATCGGTTAAGGAAAACGGAGGCCATTCCTTTCCATTCACCGCATTTAACCGTCCCCGATCGAAGTCCGGAACTCCATTCGCACCTGGGTGGAGTGAGGAAAATCGGAGAACAGTGTCTTTCACAAGGATGCCACGCCGAAACGTGGCCTCGAACTCTGTTCACTGGTGAACATTCATCAGCAGTCCGATGCCTGAACGATATTACCGCGGCGCCCCCTATCAATCAGTTAACCGAGATATCTATCTATCTGTATATCGGGACACAGTGACACACACACATAAAAAAACAACAACAACAAACAAAAAACCCCAACAACACACACAAATATATTATATACATACGTAATCTCTCTCTCTCTCTCTCTCTCTCTCTCTCTCTCTCTCTCTCTCTCTCTCTCTCTGTGCATGTATATATGTATGAAATGCCATATTTGTCGAAGGTTATTGGCAGATAAACATTTAAAAAAGACAACTAAACACTGTGACAGATACACGTTTTCATCATGGGCAATTACTTCCTTACATGTAGCGAGCTCTCAATCCCCCAACATCTCTCTCTACTCTACCTTAACCCTCCCCTACCTATGCTGTCATCAGTCTTCATGTTGTAATGTTCTCGCCTGCTCTCTCTCCTCCTCTCCCCTTTAAAGCGGAGATCTTGAGAAGCCTCAGAACATTCCAACTACTCTCAAGCAAATTGGATTTTCTGGTCAGAACAGCAGACGAGAACGTTACAACATGAAGACTGATGACAGGGTAGGTAGCAATATGATGGACTGTATTATGTGGGTTGGTATTTTTTCCCTGCTTCTTTTGTTCTGTATTCAGTGCGACACCAAATCAAATCAAATCAGCAAGTAGAGAATAGACGTATTCGTGTTTCGCTGAATTAGTTTTAAGCTGGTTCAGTTTCAGGAAAAGTTGCTGACATTTCTTTGACTCTGTATACTAGCACCATTGGTTTTTTTACTCAAAAGAATAGCACCACTGGCGGTTTATACGCGACCGTAGCAGTTTCACGACAGAAAAATATTATCAGTGTTGCAATAAAGGTTGCTGGATGCACGTGTCCTTTATTTGGTACTTGTATTAACTGTTTACAGAGCACCAGTGAGTGCCCATGACGTTTGGAACACACTGGACGGAATACACGTAAAAATGTTAAGTTGTAGGAAAAAACAGTATCGTCAAAGAAACTCTATTGTCTGACAACCTTCCGCGCCGTCCCCCCGCCCCCCTCTCACTCTTTCTCTCTTACCTCCCCTATTTGTCTCTCTGCCTTTGTCCCTCTGTCTCTCTCTCTCTCCCCTCTCTCTTTCTTTACTCTTTCTCTCAGTGTTATGCCTGTATACACATGGAACACATGTCTACACGAAGTCAAGGATCATCGCACAATGCGCCTGGGGAAGAGATTGCTCTTGTTCAGAGTGAAGTTATTAATTGTGTGAGCGAGTGTTTTCTGCGCCCTGGATTGAAATATGCCGCATTTCGAAAAAGCCTAAGTGTTGTATAAGAGTAAAGATGCGTGGGTTTTAATGAAAACTATCGTTACTGGTGACTGTAAAGCTGCACGAGAGAACAGTGTCAAGTGAACAGCTTTACCAGTTCTTCGATGCGCATGCACGAGCCTTTTTCTAGGTGCTAAGATAGGTGTTTCCAGAGCAACCGTGGGTGATCATAAAGCATTTAAATTATTTCTAAAAGAACATATTGTCGAATATTGTGTCGTTTTGTATTGATTACTTCCCAGTCGGCCGCGCAGGGCATTTTAGCATTGTAAATTTTATACCTAAAAACGTTACTGAGGAATCAGGTGAACCTCCCCCGATCCCCCAAACCCCCACTCTCTCATCCTGTCTCTGTATCAGGTTGGCTTGTCTTTTCTGTCTGCCTCTCTGTCTCTGTCTCTGTCTCTCTCTCTCTCTGTCTCTCTGTCTCTCTGTCTCTCTCTCTCTCTCTCTCTCTCTCTATATATATATATATATATATTCCCCTCCCCCTCCCTCTCTCTCTCTCTTCTTTGTTTCGAGGGCTGGGTTAAAAAAAATATTTGCTTACTCACTCTTACCCTAATTCATTCATTCATTCTCTCTCTCTGTCTGTCGTTGTCTCTGTTTCTCTGTCTCTCTCGTTCTCTCTCTCTCTCTTTCGCTCTCCCGTTTTCCCAAACAGTGTGTGACCATAAGTATTAAACAAGACGTGTCGAAAATACTGCCGATGAAAATACGGACCACAGAGTGTCAATGAGCTCTCCCTCTCTTTGTTATCTCTTCTCTGTCTTTTTCTCAGTCTCGGTCCGTCGGTCTGTCCCCAGCAGTGAGAACCTGTTAAAGGTTTCTTGCATTTCCGAAAGAAAACCCAATAAACAATAATGTCGATAAAAATGTCTGCGAAGTCATCGAGTTTTCTTCTCTCCATCTCCATCATACTCTCTCTCTCTCTGTCGCTTTCTCTCTCTCTCTCTCTCTCTCTCTCTCCCCTCTCTCTCTGTCTCTCTCTGTGTCTCTGTCTGTCTGTCTGTCTGTCTGTCTCTCTCTCACTCTGTCTATCTGAGAATGTATGTGTCGTATGTGTCTGTGCCTGAAATCGGATTGAATGACACAGGAAACGATTGATGAGCGCCCAATGGCAGCCGCCAGTTGGCCATACCCAGGGTGGCAGCCTGTTGTGCAAATGACCCCGTTTTTTGTAAAACGTTTAAACCTTAGTCTCTGACCGAGAACAGGCACTATATAAGTATCAATTCATCCATTCTTTCATTCATTCTTTCATTAATTCATTCTCTCTCTCTCTCTCTCTCTCCCTCCATCTCCTCTCTCTCTTCCTTCCCTTCGTGCTTGTGCACGTGCGCGCGTCTCAGGTATGAAAGGACCACTGACTATACTTTGACCATCATCTCTTTCGTAGCATTCCATTTGTTGCTGCAAATCTTTTTTTCAGGTCGATCTTTTCACAGCAAAGTATGGTCGGTTGTTAGAAAAACGAGGAGTTTTCACGATTTACCCAGGTGAAATGAAGACCTACATTGCAAAAGTACAAACCTCGCCAGATTTGAGTTCGAATTCTGTGGGTTAAAAATAACCGTCTTGATTTTCTTTTTAACCAATAGCGACGGCTACGTATCACTTCTTGTCCTATAAAATGAACCGAATGTCACCCCGTCCACGCACGCAGGCATGCACGCAAGCACGCACTCGTGCTCACGCACACATACATACACAATTTATCGGCAAATCCCTTTGTCTATCGGTCATTGTGTGTGTGTGTGTGTGTGTGTTTGTGTGTGTGTTTGTGTGTGTGTGTGTGTGTGTGTGTGTGTGTGTGTGTGTGTGTGTGTGTGTGTGCGGGGAGGGGGAAGGGGGCTGGTGGTGGTGGTGGTGGTGGTTGTACATGTGTGGGTGGGTGTGTGATTGTGTGAGTGTTCAACCACTTCTTTGTGGATTTCGAATTGTAAATCTGTTGGTTGGATTTTAGTGAAACCAGTCATAGTTATAAGCCACAACAAGTGGCAGTAAATAAATGGTTATTTTGGCTTTTTTTCCCCTGGAAACAGTAGTGTTATGCTGTTAGAAACACACACACACACACACACACACACACACACACACACACACACACACACACACACACATTCCCTGTTGTTACGGCTAATGCAAGACCTATTTATCGACATAAAAAGTGTATACCACTGTTTATACAAACAAACAAAAAAGTTCTGCATTTTCCCATTCAGAGCACGGACTACATTATTACGCACCAAAATATGTGTCACTGTCCCTCCCTCCCTCCCTCCCTCCCCTCTCCCCACCCCACCCTCCATCTCTGACTCTCGGAAGCTGAGACCTTGATGGAAGCAATGATAGGCTTTCAAGCAAATTGGATTTTCTGGGGAGAAGAGCAGAAGAGAGAATCAGGAAGACAGGCAGAGGAGAGAGTTCCACTCTGATAGACTGTGTCGGGTTTCTTTCTGTTCCCCTTCACCGGGAAAACCAGCAGTCACAGAAAGGGACGTTTTAGCGTGCTGGTGAACGAGTTTGAAACCGGTCTCATTTCGAAGAAGCCTCTTGGGTGTTGTGTAAAGGCGTGTATGTTTACAGGCAAGTGTAAAAAGAGTGTGTAGATTTACACCAAACACAATTATTGGTTATCGGAAAAAGTAGAGTAAGCTGAAAGGGAACAGGGGAGGGTCATTACAGACCATGGAGCTGTGGGTTGCATTTTTTGTCCTGGGTTCAAGAAGTAGTATTTCTGTGAGAAACGGGATGTTTGGAGATGAATAAAATCCTGATATCACCGTGTGTGAAAATGTTGTCCCGGAAACAAGGAATCTCTCTCTGTGTCTCCCTCACCGCTGTCTCTCTCGCTGTGTCTCCCTCACCCCTGTCTCTCTCTGTCTCTGTCTCACTCACCTCTGTCTCTCTCTCTGTGTCTCTCTCCTCTCTGTCTCTCTCTGTGTGTCTCTCTCCTCTCTGTCTCTCTCTCTCTCTGTCTCCCTCACCCCTGTCTCTCTCTCTGTGTCTCCCTCACCCCTGTCTCTCTCTCTGTGTCTCCCTCACCCCTGTCTCTCTCTCTCTCTGTCTCCCTCACCCCTGTCTCTCTCTCTCTCTGTCTCCCTCACCCCTCTCTCTCTCTCTCTCTCTGTGTCTCCCTCACCCCTGTCTCTCTCTCTCTCTGTCTCCCTCACCTCTGTCTCTCTCTCTCTCTCTGTCTCCCTCACCTCTGTCTCTCTCTGTGTCTCCCTCACCCCTGTCTCTCTCTCTCTCTCTGTGTCTCCCTCACCCCTGTCTCTCTCTCTCTCTGTCTCCCTCACCTCTGTCTCTCTCTGTGTCTCTGTCTCCCTCACCTCTGTCTCTCTCTCTCTGTGTCTCCCTCACCTCTGTCTCTCTCTCTGTGTGTCTCCCTCACCCCTGTCTCTCTCTCTCTCTGTCTCCCTCACCCCTGTCTCTCTCTCTCTGTGTCTCCCTCACCCCTGTCTCTCTCTCTGTGTCTCCCTCACCCCTGTCTCTCTCTCTCTCTCCTCTCTGTCTCTCTCTCTGTGTCTCCCTCACCCCTGTCTCTCTCTCTGTGTCTCCCTCACCTCTGTCTCTCTCTGTCTCTGTCTCCCTCACCCCTGTCTCTCTCTCTCTGTCTCCCTCACCTCTGTCTCTCTCTCTCTGTCTCCCTCACCCCTGTCTCTCTCTCTGTGTCTCCCTCATCTCTGTCTCTCTCTCTCTCTGTCTCCCTCACCCCTGTCTCTCTCTGTGTCTTCATCACCCCTGTCTCTCTCTCTCTGTCTCCCTCACCTCTGTCTCTCTCTGTCTCCCTCACCTCTGGGGGGGAAGTGTTCAACGATTTTGACAACGAGTCGCACTGTGTTGTGCTCTGTCAAACTTACCCACTCTCCGTGGATTCTAAGTTTTGTACGACACGAAAATTGTACACATACTTTGGGACGTGTCATGCCATCTGCTGCTGTAGATTTCAGGGCAGTATGTGGCTGTTTTCTGTCAGTATTTCTGGCGTTCATGTACAAAAGGGCCAGGCAGAAAATAGCCATGCGAGTCGTCATGCTCAAGTTAAAGCGCAGAGTGGACGGTGCTGTGGCAGGTTTGCTCCTGTCGTACTTTTTCTGGGGGAGTCTTCTCCTCCGGTGCGGCGATGTGGAGAGTAACCCTGGACCCAACCCTCGTGACAGCATGAGACAGACTCGTCTGGCCAGTGGGACCAGTAGTAGCAGAGCCAGCCTGGAGAGACCAGCCGACCCTCAAGGAGCCGCCGCCAACCAGCATGCAAAGGAGCCCACCATGTCTGACCTCATGACCATGATGCAGTCCATTACAACATCGATGGCCTCCATGAGAACATCGGTGGACACCAAGCTGGAGGAGGTCAAGCAGGAGATACACGTCCTTCGTGAGGAATACGTCGCCATGCAGGATGACCTGAGAGGGCTGAGAGAGGAGGTGGGTGGACTTCGACAGCAGAACGAGACTCTACAGAAGAACAATGACGCACTTGCAGCGAAGCTGGACACCCTTGAGAAGAAGACTGACGACTTGGAAGGTAGATCCAAGCGAAATAACCTGATCTTCTATGGACTGGACAGAAAGCAGAACGAAACGAATGCTGACTGTGAAGGCAGGATCCAGGATCTTCTCACTGACACTTTGGAACTTTCTGGTGACACAGAGTTTGATAGGGCTCACCGTCTGAACTCTAAACCGGACTCACCGATAATCGTGCGATGTGCCTTCTATAAACAGAAAATGGACATTTTGAAAGCGAAACGTAAACTGAAGGGCACAAACATTTTCATAGGTGAGGACTTCTCCACCAGAGTAAGAGACCTGAGGAGGAAGTTGACACCCCACCTGAAGAAGGCGAGGAGTGACGGTAAGAGGGCATCTATGGTCTACGACCATCTCCTAATTGACGGTAAGCGTTTTACTGTTGGCGATGGTGACACTCTTGTTGAGTCAAAATAGGAGGTCGGTCGGCCCGTATATTCACATGAAATTTTACCTGTGCTCGTGGTAGGAACCATTGATGAGGCGACACCGGCGGAGCTGACACAGGGCCGTAATGGCAGAGTAAGAGAAACAGCACGTGCAACATGTGAATCTGTGTGCTATGACGATAGCTCGGCGATTTCTGTGTCATGTGAGGATGGGAATACTACGTGTAATGTGTCATTTGAAAATGTGTGCAGCTCGGCTTTGGCTGTTGTAAATGATGCGTCGACTGATGTTGGTTTTTATAATAAATTGAATTATTTTTCCTTTGTGCATTGGAATGTAAATGGATTATTTACAAAGCTATCCAATAGAGATTTTGTCTCCTTTGTTCGTTCTTTTGATTTTGTATGTTTAGTTGAAACATTTATGGAAGATTTTCAGTCCACTATATTTGATGGCTATGCAGCACTGTGTAAACCTGCTTTGAAACTGTCGGCACATGGAAGACGTTCCGGCGGAGTTGTGTGCCTTGTGAAAAACGAGTTGTATTCGTGTGTTAAATTAATAAATGTCGAGTCTCATCATTTTTGTGCAGTTTTGCTTGATAAATCTTTGTTTGGCACAACAAAGCATATTGTGTATGTATGTGCATATGTGCCGCCTGAAGGTTCGCCGTATTATGTGCATTTTGATACTGAAAATGGGATTGGGTTATTGGAAGATTATCTGTGTGATTGTTTACTAGCTATTGATGACGATGATGTGTACGTTCTGCTGTGTGGCGATTTAAACAGCAGAATTTCAAATATGTCTCCTGACTTTAGGGAAAATATGTCTAATATTGATGGTGAACATTTGAGCGGACCGTTAAGTGCTAACAGAAATTCTGAAGATCATGAACTCAACAATTATGGCAAAATGTTACTAAATGTGTGCACTGTTTTAGATTTGTGTATTTTGAATGGTATGTGTAAGGGCGACCATCAAGGTCGCTACACGTACATTTCAGATAGTGGTAACAGTGTTAATGATTATTTTTTAATGTCACGTGATTTATTTCTTGAAATATGTGGTGACTGTGAATTATGTGTGTCAGATAGAATTGAGTCTGACCATATGCCATTGAAATTATGTATTCAATTTAGTAAGGATAATCAGAACTGTACACATGAAGACAATCATATTTATATGATAGAGAAGTTTGTATGGCGGGAAGAATCTGCAGATATTTTTGACAGCACGATTTGTTCGGAGGAAATACAAACACAAATGAAAATGGCTCTGAATTTGATTGATATTAGTATTAACGAGGCTTTAAGTGTTTTCAATGACTGTATTAAGAGTGCAGCAAAATGTATGAAAAAGCAGATACGTGTAAGTAATAATGTGAAAAATGATGACTGGTATGATAAGGAATGTCGAGATTGTAAAAGAAATGTTCGTAACTTGTTAAAAAAGTTTCGTCGTACCTTGTCTCCACCCGACCGAGATTCTTTTTGTAGAGCTAGACGTGAATACAAACATATGTTGAAAAGAAAAGAGAAACAGTTTAATGATGCTTTATTAACGGAATTACAACGTTCAATAGATAATCAAAAAGAATTCTGGAACTCAATGCACAAAATAACAAGGAGGAGAAAACAACCTACGAATAATATTAGTTTACATAAATGGTTTCAACATTTTAAAGAATTGTTAGAAAAAAGTGAAGATCATATTAGTAATCTATCACAGGGGTTTGATGAAAATAATGAGAGCAACATTGATGAAGAGCATTTCATAGATAATGATGATAACGATAGTTTGAATCGTTGTATTTCAGTAGAGGAAATTTTGTTTGCTTTGAGAAAATTGAAGAAGCGGAAAGCTGCAGGACCAGATGGAATTATATGTGAATTGTTAAAGAATGCATGCAAATCTAATTTAGTTATAGACTTCCTGGTTAAGTTTTTCAATTATTTATTTGATAGAGGTATCTATCCTGAAAGTTGGACTGAGTCAATTGTTCTTCCATTGTACAAGAAAGGTGATACTAAGAATACCAATAATTATAGAGGAATTTCCCTGTGTAACGTATGTAGCAAATTATATAGCGCTGTAATAAATAGGAGACTCCAGGAATGGGTGGAGGAACACAATATTACAGGAGAATTTCAAGCCGGATTTAAGCGGAATTACACTACTGTGGACCATATGTTTACGTTAATGGCTTTCATACAGAAACAATTTTGTTTAAATCGCAAATTATATGTTGCTTTCATTGATTTTGAGAAAGCCTTTGATTCTGTCAATAGAAGTATACTTTGGTCTATTTTATTGAAAAATGGAATACGTGGAAAAATTTATAAATGTATTATGAGTATGTATGATTCTGTAAAGGCAAGGGTGCGATGTGGTGCTGCTTTATCAGAATACATCAATTGTACATCTGGGGTTAAACAGGGTGATATTTGTAGTCCAGTTTTGTTTTCTTTATTTGTTAATGAATTGACAGAGGAAGTAATTAAAAATGGAAGACACGGTGCAACATTCATAGGCGATGTTTTGGAAATTTTCATTCTTCTTTTA
>NC_134883.1:34556765-34559265 GCF_041734735.1 Babylonia areolata
ATATGATGGTACTCAGTATTGACCTCAATTACAGCCCACAACGCCAACTGTTGTAATGAATGTACTCAAACGAATCAAATAACATTCTAAACGAATAGCATAATCGCGGATTACTTGATACACATCCCTCTTGTTTCTCTTTTTCTCGTCTCTTTGAAACTTTTTTCTGTCCCCCCCCCCCCCCCCCACCCCAACCCCCGCCTCCGCCACCCCTCTCTCTCCCTGTTTCACCCCTCTCTTGTCACATCTATCTGACTCCGGCTGCCCTCTCTTTATATCTATATATCAACCCCTCTTCCCCCTCTTGCAAAGATACGTGATTGAACCCATGGAAACGGAATCTAAAGGGAATATTAAGACACCGACCTGAGACGAACTTTTCGTTGAAATAGGAAATACATCAGAATCACCGAAGCGGGCGATCGCGGTAGACGGTTCCAAAGGACGGGGCGACTGAGAGTGAAGGACCTCCGTCCCTGGGATGTCTCATGTGAGTACACGCTTGGCGAGACATGGCGGTCACAGGAGGACAGAGATACAGCAGCAGAAAGTACAGAGCACGAGACGATTATGGAGATCACCGGGGTAAGAAATTTAAGCGACAGTGAAATATTGTTATGTGTTATGTTGGAATTGGGCGTTCGTTCCTTACAGGGCCTGGGCCATGCACATTCGGTAACCTCAGAGACATTGCAAATGCACGAAATTTATTACACTCTAGTTTATTATTGTGTTTATTCTTACAAAGTAACACCATGCCAGCTAACGTTCGGATCATTACCCATTCCCGGAAGTCAAAATATGTCAGCTGATATTGGGAATCGATTTATTCACTGGGCATCGAATCCGTATCTCTACGATTCTTTCCACTCCGCTTTAGTCCCTCATTTCCCACACTGCAGTTCCACAGACGCATGATGGTTCAGTCCTTTGAAGACTATTATCGAGTTCCTGGGTGCGCCTTGCACTTCACGCAAGTGGACGAAGTCGCACATTATTACAGCATCTCAAATTTAAAAAAAAAAGTTGAGGGAGGAAGGAGTAAGAAAAAGAAAGTACGGATATGCAAAATAAGAATCCAAAACACTTAACACTTAAGCACTTAACCAGGATAGAGCAACACAAGTTTAACAAATGGTTTTGACAAGACAACATTCGATTTGCCATGTATGTACTCACCAAATCCGTGATGCATATGCTTGAAATACGTGGCATTAGGGTAGGGGACTTCAGATGAGATGTCTTTGAAATTCTGGAGACAAAGAAAGAAACTGTTTGTCAGTTTGATACGTTTGCATTATATTCCGAGGGAAAAAAATAGGTCAGACACCACAAAGAACTCGCCACATCTCCTTTTCCAGCGCGCGCGCGCGCGTGCACACACACACACACACACACACACTCACACAGGTTCGGTCTACCAGGGTCTCGGTGCAAGCAATCTGGAACATGTTGTCAGTGTCAGATCGCAATAAGGCCACCCTCAAGACCCCCACCAGTACTGCCGAGTGAGCCACGTTGATGGTGTTCAGGAGTCCTGGAGAGAGAGAGACAGTGAGAGGCAGACAGAGAGGGAGACACAGACAGACAGACAGACAAAGGTAGAGAAGTGATTTTGTTTAACCAGGGTAATGAGATCAGTAAATGTATAATATATTGGGTTTTTTCTTTTTCACCCAGTCTTCATGTAAGGTTGGGGGGAGGTGAAATAAAAGGGGGGAGGGGGGGGGGGCGCAAAGTTCGTTTGACAATTATGAGAGGTTCTTGCTTGTCGAGACATGTAACCATTTTCACATGGTTTTTATGTCTTGCACTTCATTCACGGAATTTACTTCCTGGCTAGAACATAATATACACCATACTGTAACATCTCTCTCTCTCTCTCTGTCTCTGTCTCTGTCTCTGTCTCTCTCTCTCTCTCTCCATGATTTTTCGTGACCACGCGGTCTATTTTGCTGTTGACTTAAAGGCATCATTGTGTGAACGATGGGTAAACTGACATCGCATTCAACACAACGTGTATCCTTTTAACCCTCCATCCCCTCTCCGCTGTCTTCCCACCCCACCGTGGCAGTGCCTGTGTGTCTGCCCATCTGTATGATTTAGAACAGAATAGAAGAATAGAATAGAATAGAATATGTCTTTATTACCAAGTGTACCGGGGTCACAAGGAATATTGGGGAGGATTGTACATAACAAAGATACGAACATAAATCGAAAATCATACACAAAGGTCGGGCGCAAAAGCCGAGTGGTTTAAGCGTTGGACTTTCAATCTGAGGGTCCCGGGTTCGAATCACGGTAACGGCGCCTGGTGGGCAAATGATGGAGATTTTTCCGATCTCCCAGGTCAACATATGTGCAGACATGCTAGTGCCTGAACCCCCTTCGTGTGTATTCGTGTGTATACGCTCGCAGAAGATCTAATACGCACGTTAAATTACCTGTAACCCATGTCAGTGTTCGGTGGGTTATGGAGACACGAAAATACCCAGCATGC
>NC_134883.1:34564265-34566765 GCF_041734735.1 Babylonia areolata
GTGTAAGATCGAGGGAGAGGGAGGGGGATGGTAGGAGGGGATCATTCAGGAACCCGACATAACTACATGCATATATATGAATGTCTATTGTGTGTGCGTGTGTTTATGTAAGCTTGTGCCTGCCTATGTGTGCGTATGTGTTAGGGTAGTTGTTAGATACACATGTATGTTAAAATGTATGTATGCAGCGTGTGTGTGTGTGTGTGTGTGTGTGTGTGTGTGTGTGTGTGTGTGTGTGTGTGTAGTCACATTTTGGTGTGTGTATGTAACATAGATATGATGTATTATGTTAACAAAAGCGTTTTTGTAAAGCACCTAGAGCAGATTTCTGGATAGTGTGCTATATAAGTATCCATTATTATTATTATTATTATTATTAACCCACACCCCCCACCCATACCATGGTCAGGAGGCAATCCTCCGGGCACCCGTTTTACAGGTGGTCAAAGACCGGTGGTCAAGACAACGAATCTCACTTTTCTTTCTTTTTCTGTATCTGTTTTTCCTCCACCAGGTCTCCCAATCACTAAAAAACGTGTCGTTTCTTCTGTAACAGAATATTATTGTTTAGGAGTTTAAGATATCAAATGTTGTGTAGTTTTTAATGTCAAAAACCCCGTAATGGCGCTCGTGGTCGGTTAGAAATTTTGAGATCGAAATAAGCATTGAGCAATAAATCTGACCTCATGGTTTTTTATTTTTTATTTTTATTTTATTTATTTATTTTTTTTATAGTAAATCATTGGGAAATAGAAAATACTTTATAAGTTCATGTTTGCTTCAATAAGGTTTGAAATGTGAACAAAATGCACTCGCTTCATGGAATATGAAAAAGTGTGTATTTTTGTTTGTTTGCTTGATTGCTTTTATTTTATTTTATTTTATTTTATTTTTTTTAAGATTTAAGATCTTTCGCTTTGATCCCGTATTTGTTTCCTGCTTGCGAGAGGCCTTTTATGAACTCGATCGGGTTGTGCAAATTTTTATCGTCTAGGAATTTCAGGAATGGATATTGTTTACGTTATGTGGTTTTTGGTGGGTTTTTGTTGTTGTTGTTGTTTGTTTGTTTTTGTTTTTGTTTTTTTGTATGTTTTTGTTTTGTTTTGTTGTTTTTTTGTTGTTGTTTTTTTTTTTGGGAGGGGGGGGGGGGGGTTGCTCCTCTTTGTGTCGGTCTGTCTGTCTGTCTGTCTGTCTGCATTTCTGTGTGTCTGTGTGTACGCATGCGTCCTTGCACATCTGTATATGTTTGCGTGTTGTAGGAGCTTGCTTACGTGTGTGTGTGTGTGTGTGTGTGTGTGTGTGTTTTGCGCGCGCGTGCGTGCGTTTCGCGCGTGCGTGCTTACGTGTGTGTGTGTGTGTGATAGTTTTCATCACTTCCACAGAGCGGTCGTCCAAAGCCACACAGACCACGTCCGCCCGGAAATTGCTTTTGTCTCCCTTTGTTTGGTCGTGTCCAGCCATACGCCGTGGATGATAGGGGTGGAAGGAAGGGGTTGGGGGGTGGGGGGGAGAGGGACGTTGAGGTTGTTGGTAGTGTGGCAGGAAGAGGGAGGCGGGGGGCGGGGGGGGGGGGGGGGGGGGTGTTGACCATCCTTTGTGTGCAGATCGATAGTAGTTACACTCAGACATGGTAAGCAACACCCGGGTATGAAGGAACAATGGCACGTACGGCCAGTGCCGGCGCTGACATCATTATTTTGTGAGAGCCAGACTGATTAGCTGTACGTATAAAAACGTATGATGGAGAAGAGGTTTGCGTTTTAGTGTGTGTGTGTGTGTGTGTGTGTGTGTGTGTGTGTGTGTGTGCGTGCGTGCCAGTGTGTGTGTGTGTGTGTGTGCGTAATGTGTGTGTGTGTGTGTGTGTGTGTGTGTGTGTACAATCGTGCACGCATGCTTTCTGTACCTTTCTGTCTGTCTGTCACTAGCTGTTTCTTTTTTTTCCCCGGTTCCCATCCCTGCCCCCTTTTCTTCTTTCTGTCACAGTCCGTCTCTGATTTCTGTCACAGTCCGTCTCTGATTTCTGTCACAGTCCGTCTCTGATTTCTGTCACAGTCCGTCTGATTTCTGTCACAGTCCGTCTGATTTCTGTCACAGTCCGTCTCTGATTTCTGTCACAGTCCGTCTGATTTCTGTCACAGTCCGTCTCTGATTTCTGTCACAGTCCGCCTCTGATTTCTGTCACAGTCCGTCTGATTTCTGTCACAGTTCGTCTCTGATTTCTGTCACAGACCGTCTCTGATTTCTGTCACAGACCGTCTCTGATGTTCTGTCACAGTCCGTCTCTGATTTCTGTCACAGTCCGTCTGATTTCTGTCACAGTCCGTCTCTGATTTCTGTCACAGTCCGTCTCTGATTTCTGTCACAGTCCGTCTCTGATTTCTGTCACAGTCCGTCTGATTTCTGTCACAGTCCGTCTCTGATTTCTGTCACAGACCGTCTCTGATGTTCTGTCACAGTCCGCCTCTGATTTCTGTCACAGTCCGCCTCTGATTTCTGTCAG
>NC_134883.1:34574265-34586765 GCF_041734735.1 Babylonia areolata
ACACACACACACACACACACACACACGCACGCACGCACGCACACACACATAATATATATATATATATATATATATATAATAACATAACAATTTATATGCGTATATAGATATATATATATATATATGTGTGTGTGTGTGTGTGTGTGTGTGTGTGTGTGTGTGTGTGTGTGTGTGTGTGTGTGTGTGTGTGTTTAAAAAGGACATTTCAACCACAGCACAATAAAACGCTTCATTAAGCAAATTTATGAGCAAATATTTGACATCACAGCAGATGTTTCCACAGTACATTTTTACGTTTTTAACCAAACTGTGCAAATTCCCCAACAAACAGAATTATATACTGCTAACAATTATTCAAAAGAAAAAAAAGGGGGTGTGGGGAAGCGATATATCATTAACGGGAACTGAATGAATACGTATCAAATTAGCACTGTAGTCTGTAGGTAAGGTGATTGTTATCTAATTTGTCTTCAATGGTTTGTTTCTGTGTTGGGTCAATCTGTGCAGACTTGCCGCTTTGAATTGTCGGTATTTTGCAGTCTCTTTGTGTCTGTCTGTCTGTCTCTCTTCCTATCTTCTTGTCGTTATTCATCCACTGCAGATTATTACGATCAAATCCTTCCCTCCTCCCGACTTCAACTCCCCTCAACCGCCTCTCTTTCTCTAGGTCTGTATGTATCTCTGTCTCCCTCCCTTTCCCTTTTCTCACTACCACCTCCTCCCCCCTCAGTTTCTCCACGATCCTCACCCCGCCTGTTGTTCACACAACCCCCTTTCCACTCCGCGCGCGCGCGCATGTGTGTGTGTGTGTGTGTATCAGTTTATGGTTGGGCGAGAATTAAGGAGAGAGAGGGAAGGGAATTTACGAGCGCATGTGTGTGTGTGTGTGTGTGTGTGTGTGTGTGTGTGTGTGTGTGTGTGTGTGTGTGTGTGTGTACCCGCCAGAGTGCGTGTATGTTGTGCATTTGAACGGTCTCTGCGATGCTCGGCGGTTGCTGATGATTTTTGTTTTTCTTTTTATCTATTTTTATTTCTTTATTTATGTATTTATTTATTCAACGCGAAAAACTTTAAAGGTAGTGAACGAGAGAGAGAGAGAGAGAGCACACACGCACGCACACACACACACACATACACACACACATCACACACACACACACAAACACACACACACACACACACACACACACACACACACACACACACACACACAAGAAAAAAAAAAGGCTTTCGTGTCTGTGCGAAGGGTATTACTGCCAGTCCGGAAATCCCTTTCTTAGGAGTTCGAAGCATGTTTTATAGTTATGTCTGTCAGTGTTACTTTTTCTTTCTTTTTTCGTCTCTCTCTCTCTCTCTCTCTCTCTCTCTCTCTCTCTCTCTCTCTCTCTCTCTCTCTCTCTCTCTCTCTCTCTCTCTCTCTCTCTCTCTCTTCTCCACGACGGTAGTAGATGTGGTCTCTGTCTCTCCCTGTCTGTCTGTGTCTGTCTCTCTTCCTACCCCCCCTCCATCCCTGTCCATTCCTCTTGTCAGTTTCATCCTTCTGTCATCCGACTGTCCGCCTTTCTTCAGTTCACTTTCTCCATTTTTGTACTTCTTATTTTTGTGTGTGTGTGTTGTTTTCGTCGTTGTAGTTTAAATGTAGTTTTGTTTGCTCCAGCTCTTTAAACTGGGTAAAAAATAAAAAAAATGTTAATATTACGCGAAAAAAATAAAATACTGCGCAGAATCTTGTGCAGTGACAAATCGAAGTGCTTTCACAGCAGTCGTTGCACACCCACGTTCGTTCCATAACTCTGATTCAAAGCAATGACCAAAAAAGGGAAAAGGAACAAAATCCAAACCAAACAAACAACAGAAGAAGACAAAACTTCTAAATACATGTAAACAGAAAGCTACACAAACTGTAGACCGGAAAGGGGGCAGGGGGGGGGTGGGGGGGGGGGGGGGGGGGGGGGGAGTTCTTTTTGGAAAGAAGGCTTTAAGGCCAGACATGAAAGAGCCCAGTGCAGAGATTTGACGAAGCGAAAGAAGGAACGCGTTCCATGTAACAGAGTTCACAGAGACAGAGAAAGAGTGGGAGTCACGTAACATGCACGCACACGTCCACATGCATGCGTGTTTCTGTCCGTCCGTCTGTCTGTCTGTCTATCCTCCTGTTATCTGATGTCTCGCAGGGCTGAGGTTGGTTGGGTCGGTTTGTACTGATGAATACAAAAAAATTGAGTTTGTATGAAAATTGATCTTTCCTTTTCTGATTTAATTTTACGCATTTGTTGAAGATCAAAAGTTAAGGGAGACATTTTCGGTGTATGTGTGTTCGGGGACAACGGGGTTTTTTTTTTCCCGCAAACCACTGAATATTACTATCCTTTGGGTGTTGATTTTGATCTTGGCTCAAAGAAAGTTCAAAGGAGCTTCCAGCATTTTTGTTTATTTTAAGATATCGGAGTTTGATGAAAATTGACAAGTACAGCATACCACACTCACACACACACACACACACACACACACACACACACACACACACACACACACACACACACACACACACGCACGCACACACACACACACACACATACACACGCGCGCGCGCGCGCTTACTCGCTCACAGAGAGAGAGGAGGGACGGGGGAGAGAGATTTTCCTGTCGTGGCCTTGACATCGTTTTAGAAATACTGAGAACGAACTTTCTTTTCTTGTTCTTGTTATCATAAAGTTTGAGTCCCCCCCCCATCCCCCTCATCCCCTTCCCTTTTTTCTGTTTTTTTTCTTCTTTTTTTTTCTTTTCTTTTTTTTTGTGTGCTAATTCTTACTATGGGCTTGTGTCACTGTAAAAGGTTACTTCTCATTACCGATACACCCCCCCCCCCCACCCCCCGCACCCCCTTCCGGCTAAAAACGGAGAATGACTGCTTCCATGGCGGGGGTCAAAACGGTCATACACGTAAAAGCCCACTCCTGAACATCACGAGTGAACGTGGGAGTCGCGGCCCACGAAGAAGAATTACCGGTACGTTGCTACTGTGTGTCTCTGTCTCTGCTTCTTTCCTAACTCTCCTTGTCCTGTCTTTCTGTCCGTCTGTCTGTCTGTCTGTCTCTGTGTGTGTCATCTTTTAATGGTGCTGGTGTCCTTGTGATGCTGCTTCCAACATGCGCGTGGGATCCGCCAACCCTCCTTCACTCGGTACCTCCCCTCCTTCCTCTCTTCTTGCCTTCCCGTCTCTACCTGTCTGCCTCCCCTCCTTCCTCTCTCCTTGCCTTCCCGTCTCTACCTGTCTGCCTCCCCTCCTTCCTCTCTCCTTGCCTTCCCGTCTCTACCTGTCTGCCTCCCCTCCTTCCTCTCTCCTTGCCTTCCCGTCTCTACCTGTCTGCCTCCCCTCCTTCCTCTCTCCTTGCCTTCCCGTCTCTACCTGTCTGCCTCCCCTCCTTCCTCTCTCCTTGCCTTCCCGTCTCTACCTGTCTCCTCCCCTCCTTCCTCTCTTCTTGTCTTCCCGTCTCTACCTATCTGCCTCCCCTCCTTCCTCTCTCCTTGCCTTCCCGTCTCTACCTATCTGCCTCCCCTCCTTCCTCTCTCCTTGCCTTCCCGTCTCTACCTATCTGCCTCCCCTCCTTCCTCTCTCCTTGTCTTCCCGTCTCTACCTGTCTGCCTGTCCGCCATTTCGCCAGTACTGTCTTGCACTCTTTCTCCCTCTCTCTCTCTCTCTCTTTGTCTGTGTATCTCAGCCCACCCACCCCCCCACCCCCGTACCCCCCACTGCCCCCCCCCCCTTCCCACCCCACCCCGTCTCTGCCTCAACGTCTACGCGCATGTGTGTGTGTGTGTGTGTGTGTGTGTGTGTGTGTGTGAGTACTAAAACGGGAGCTCAGGCGCAGAGAGAGAGAGAGAGAGGGGGGGTGGGGTTAGGGCGGGGGTGGGGTGGGGTGGGGGGTGGGGTGGGGGGAGTCGGGGGAGGCCAGAATATGTGCACGTTTAAGTACAAATGAAAGTTTATGGTTATTGAGTAGGTTGGATTTTTGAGGAGTGTTTTAAAAAGAGAAGTTTTGAATGGGAACACACACACACACACACACACACACACACACACACACACACACACACACACAGAGTACTAAAACGGGAGGTCAGGCGCAGAGACACAGAGAGAGAGGGGGGGGGGACGTGGGGGGGGGGAGGTCGGGGGAGGAGGGGAGGGGGGGATTGGAGATAGTGGTGTGGGAGAATCTGTTTACGAGCGCGTATGTGTGTGCGTGCTCGCGCCAGTGTATGTGCACGTTTAAGTACAAATGAAAGTTTATGGTTCTTGAGTAGGTCGGATTTTTGAGGAGTGTTTTAAAAAGAGAAGTTTTGAATGGGAACACACACACACACACACACACACACACACACACACACACACAGAGTACTAAAATGGGAGCTCAGGCGCAGAGAGACAGAGAGAGAGTGGGGGGGGGGGGGAGGTCGGTGGAGGGGGGGAAGGATTGGAGATAGTGGTGTGGGAGAATCTGTTTATGAGCGCGTATGTGTGTGCGTGCTCGCGCCAGAGTATGTGCACGTTTAAGTACAAATGAAAGTTTATGGTTCTTGAGTAGGTCGGATTTTTGAGGAGTGTTTTAAAAAAGAGAAGTTTTGAATGGGAACACACACACACACACACACACACACACACACACACACACACACACACACACACACACACACACACACACACACACACACACAGAGGAGGATGGGTGTGCGGCAAACAGCTTCAGTATCCGTGCGCAAAGCCAGCTGGGTATTACCACCAGTCTTCTCTGGTAGCGAGAAAGAAGAGCTTGAAGCAGGTTTTATTCTTATATCTGTCGCTGTTGTTTTTCTTCTCCACCACAGCAGTGCATTAACCCTTTCACCGCCAGTCAATTTAGAGTACAAAATCCCCTTGTAGTATAAACACAGAAAAGACAATGGCTAAGAATTGCTGGGGATTCCCTCTGCGATGTATAGAAAATATGGCCTATCCTACCACCAAACATTAAAAGCAGTAGGTTCATGGATAACAGACCAATGAATGGTCACCTTTCAGTGACATGGGTCCTCTACCACGCCTGTGCATAAATGCGAGCTTGGCGGTGAAAGGGTTAACAGTCTGTCTCCATGGGTCTCTCCTTCAGTTTGTCTGTGTGTCTCTCGTTCTTCCTACATCCTTCCTCACCTCACCACCCTTACCTGTCTCCTCACCACCCTTACCTGTCTCCTCTCCACCCTTACCTGTCTCCTCACCACCCTTACCTGTCTCCCTCTCCACCCTTACCTGTCTCCTCACCACCCTTACCAGTCTCCCTCACCGCCCTTACCTGTCTCCTCACCACCCTTACCTGTCTCCCTCTCCACCCTTACATGTCTCCCTCACCACCCTTACCTGTCTCCCTCACCACCCTTACCTGTCTCCTCACCACCCTTACCTGTCTCCTCACCACCCTTACCTGTCTCCCTCACCACCCTTACCTGTCTCACTCCAACCCTACCTGTCTCCCTCACCACCCTTACCTGTCTCCCTCACCACCCTTACCTTGTCTCCCTCTCCACCCTTACCTGTCTCCCTCTCCCACCCTTACCTGTTCTCCTCACCACCCTTACCTGTCTCCTCACCACCCTTACCTGTCTCCTCACCACCCTTACCTGTCTCCCTCACCACCCTTACCTGTCTCCCTCTCCACCCTTACCTGTCTCCCTCTCCACCCTTACCTGTCTCCCTCACCACCCTTACCTGTCTCCCTCACCACCCTTACCTGTCTCCCTCTCCACCCTTACCTGTCTCCCTCACCACCCTTACCTGTCTCCCTCACCACCCTTACCTGTCTCCCTCACCACCCTTACCTGTCTCCTCTCCACCCTTACCTGTCTCCCTCACCACCCTTACCTGTCCTCCCTCACCACCCTTACCTGTCTCCCTCTCCACCCTTACCTGTCTCCTCACCACCCTTACCTGTCTCCCTCTCCACCCTTACCTGTCTCCCTCTCCATCCTTACCTGTCTCCCTCACCACCCTTACCTGTCTCCCTCACCACCCTTACCTGTCTCCTCTCCACCCTTACCTGTCTCCCTCTCCACCCTTACCTGTCTCCCTCACCACCCTTACCTCTCTCCTCACCACCCTTACCTGTCTCCTCACCACCCTTACCTGTCTCCCTCTCCACCCTTACCTGTCTCCCTCACCACCCTTACCTGTCTCCCTCTCCACCCTTACCTGTCTCCCTCTCACACCCTTACCTGTCTCCTCACCACCCTTACCTGTCTCCCTCTCACACCCTTACCTGTCTCCCTCTCACACCCTTACCTGTCTCCCTCACCACCCTTACCTGTCTCCCTCACCACCATTACCTGTCTCCCTCTCCACCCTTACCTGTCTCCTCTCCACCCTTACCTGTCTCCCTCACCACCCTTACCTGTCTCCCTCTCCACCCTTACCTGTCTCCTCACCACCCTTACCTGTCTCCTCTCCACCCTTACCTGTCTCCCTCTCCACCCTTACCTGTCTCCCTCTCCACCCTTACCTGTCTCCCTGTCTCCCTCACCACCCTTACCTGTCTCCCTCTCCACCCTTACCTGTCTCCTCTCCACCCTTACCTGTCTCCCTCTCCACCCTTACCTGTCTCCTCTCCACCCTTACCTGTCTCCTCTCCACACTTACCTGTCTCCCTCACCACCCTTACCTGTCTCCCTCACCACCCTTGCCTGTCTCCTCACCACCCTTACCTGTCTCCTCTCCACCCTTACCTGTCTCCCTCACCACCCTTACCTGTCTCCTCTCCACCCTTACCTGTCTCCCTCACCACCCTTACCTGTCTCCTCACCACCCTTACCTGTCTCCCTCACCACCCTTACCTGTCTCCTCTCCACCCTTACCTGTCTCCTCACCACCCTTACCTGTCTCCCTCTCCACCCTTACCTGTCTCCTCTCCACCCTTACCTGTCTCCCCTCACCACCCTTACCTGTCTCCCTCACCACCCTTACCTGTCTCCTCACCACCCTTACCTGTCTCCCTCTCCACCCTTACCTGTCTCGTTCACCACCCTTACCTGTCTCCCTCTCCACCCTTACCTGTCTCCCTGTCTCCCTCTCCACCCTTACCTGTCTCCCTCACCACCCTTACCTGTCTCCTCACCACCCTTACCTGTCTCCCTCTCCACCCTTACCTGTCTCCCTCACCACCCTTACCTGTCTCCCTCACCACCCTTACCTGTCTCCCTCACACACCCTTACCTGTCTCCCTCTCCACCCTTACCTGTCTCCCTCTCACACCCTTACCTGTCTCCCTCTCCACCCTTACCTGTCTCCCTCACCACCCTTACCTGTCTCCTCTCCACCCTTACCTGTCTCCCTCTCCACCCTTACCTGTCTCCTCACCACCCTTACCTGTCTCCCTCACCACCCTTACCTGTCTCCCTCTCCACCCTTCTCACCCCCCCCCTTTTTACTCTCTCTCTTTTTTTTTCTTTTTTTTTGTTGTTGTTGTAGGTCTCGTTATGTTCCACGGTTTTTATCAACATTGAGGTTTATTAATGTATTTTTCCCAGGTTCCATTTTAACCTGTCATTGCGGCAATGTAGATTTTCAGGGAAGTAAAAGGGTCACAGTGGTTGGTTTGGTCCCAATGTGGCCAGAGTGTCCAGACATATTTGGAGCCAGTATTGACCAATGAAATGTGATATTTACAATCAGAGATTGTCCGATTTCACATCGGACGACTAGAAATTACAGTGTCAAATCAACGAATCTACTGATGCTTTGGAGTAGAGCATTCCTACATACACGTACAATGTTGAATGTTACATGTTTGCCTGAGTGTGTATGTGTGCGTACCTGAAATCTGATTGAATGACACAGGAAACGAATGATGAGTGCCCAATGGCAGCCGTCAGTCGGCTCTACCCAGGTAGGCAGCCTGTTGTGTAAATGACTCCGTGTTTGTAAAGCGCTTACAACTTGGTCTCCGACCGAGGATAGGTGTTATATAAGTATCCATATCAACCAATCAGTCAATCAATCCAAAGTATGAACTGAAAAATATTTGCATGGCATGACTGTCTGTGAATTTATTTTTATTTTTAATTTTTATTTCCGTCGTTATTGCTGTTATGGAATTAGTTTTTGTTGCTGTTGTTGTTTTTCCAGTCTTTGTTGTTACAACTGTGAGAGAATAATGAGTTTCTGGCCCTAATTTCTCTGTCTTATTTTGTATATTCTTCTGTCGTGTTGGTTTGTCTTGTTCACACGCGTGATTGCGTGCGTGTGTGCATACTTGTTTGTGCGTGTACATGCGTGATTATGTGTGGCTTTGGTGGTTGAATACGTCTCTTCAGTGTATGTGTGCGCGTGCGTGCGTGCGTGCGTACGTACGTGCGTGTGTACATGTGTCTGTCTGTCTGTATGTCCATGTCGGTCGGTCGGTGGGTCTGTGTAAGTGATTAGAGAGAGAGAGAGAGAGAGAGAAAGAGAGAGAGAGAGAGATTTCTTCTGTTGTTGCTGTTTTATAGCTGCTTCTGACTTCTGTTGACGATTGTTACTGTTGCTGCTTATGTTTCTTTGCTGCTGTTATATTGCTGAATGATGAGGTTACTGTGACCCAGAAACGTGGGCTGTTGTGGAAACTGGTGTCATCCTGGTTCCCTTGATGTCAGCAGTGTATTGCAAGTTTATTCCAGCTCATTAAAGTAAAACATTTCACACACGCACGCACGCACGCACGCACACACGCACGCACATCTCTCTCTCTCTCTCTCTCCTTTTTCTTCTTCTTTTCTTCTCTCTAACACACACACACACACACACACACACACACACACACACACACACACACACACACACACAGTTTCAGTTTCAGTTTCAGTAGCTCAAGGAGGCGTCACTGCGTTCGAACAAATCCATATACGCTACACCACATCTGCCAAGCAGATGCCTGACCAGCAGCGTAACCCAACGCGCTTAGTCAGGCCTTGATGGGAAAAAAAGAAAAAAAAGGTGAATAAATAATAGATAAGCTTACACAAATAAATAAATAAATAATGATTATAATGTAAAAAAAAAAAAAGGTGAATAAATACACACACACAACACACACACACACACGCATGCATGCACGCACACACGCACGCACGCATGCACGCACGCAAAATGGCCTTATCCTGTAGAACAGACTGAAGTAACCTTATTCGCTAAACAACACAGAACTGTTTTGAACATATATTTTATAAACGCGACACAGGATGACAATTTCCTGTTTCCTTTCAGGCAAACAGACAAAGAGAATTCCAAATCTTTTCCTTTCTTTTTTTTTTTTTTTTTGTGCTGGGAGAACTCAGAAAGCTTCGGCTTTTGCGATTGAATTTGCTTTACATTGACAAATGGATTGTTTATCCCCTGTTGTTTTTCTCCTGGATTCTCGTTCGGATGTTCAGCATAGAGGGCGAGGTATACAGGGAGCGAGACAGACATAAAGAACACAGCAAGCCAGAGGGAAAGTAAACGACTTTCGTGGCCTTGCAAAGATCCAGGTTGGTGTATTACAGCCAGTCCTGACATCCCTTTGTCATCCTGGAAGGATTGAAAACTGTTTTCTTTCAGTGTGTTTGTCACGTGTTTGGTCCATTCGTTGTTTATTGCTTTGTTGTTTTGTTTGCTTGTTTGTTTGTTAGTTGTTTGTGATTTGCCTTCAGAGACGAATGTCATTCATTCATTCATTCATTAATCCCTCTGTTTATTCATTCATTCGTTCGTTCATTTATTGGTCTATCTTGTAGAATTCATTGGGTTTGATGGAACTTTTGGAAGGCTTTAGAGTCCTGATTTGAGCATTGGGCATGCGCAAGTATCAGTCCTCTGCGCTGTTTTTTTTTTTTTTTTATCTTTTTTTTTTCTTTTCATGTTTAGGGTAAGGTAACGTGCGCGTATGCGTGCGCGCAAATGTGTGTGTGTGTGTGTGTGTGTGTGTGCGTGCGTGTGTGTGTGTGTGTGTGTGCGCGCGCTCGCGCTTATTATCTATTTATTTGTTTATTTTTGTATATTCTCTTTGAAGCGAGAAAGTTGTGCTTTAATGTGTGTTTGTGTTACCCACTTCTGTTTCTTCACCCCTCCCCCCTCCCCCTCCCCCTATGTTCTCTTTCATTTTTTTTTTAATCTGCCGCGGCTGTCCCCTTTTTATACGAATGCTTAAGTGTTGTTTATGATCTCTCTCTCTCTCTCTCCCTCTCTCTCTCTCTCTCTCTGTCTGTCTGTCTGGCTCTCTCTCTCTCTCTCTCTCTCTGTGTCTGTGTGTGTGTGTGTGTTTGATCATACAAATGTTGTTATATAGGTTTTGGTTTCTTTCTGCGTGTTTTTGTATCTCTATATGTTTTCTGAGCACCCAGATGACCTTTGATGCGCCTTTGAATTGTTTGGAATATTGATTTGATTCTGTCTGGAGGGAGTGAGTGAGTTGGTGAGAGAGAGAGAGACAGAGACAGAGAGAGAGAGAGAGAACACACACACACACACACACACACACACACACACACACACACACACACACACTCACACACTCTCTCTGTCTCTCTCTCTGTCTGTCTGTCTGTCTCTCTTTCCCCGTATTCCTGCTCTTCTCTCCCCTATCCATTTTTCTCTCCTCACTCCTCCTCCTTCTGCCCCTCCTTCTTTCTGTGTCCCTCCCTCCCTCCCTCCCTATTTCAGATTGTCTATTTTGGTACCAGAAGGTGCGATTACAATCTGGACTGTTTGCTGAAGACTGCATGATGACGAACTAAAGGATTCGGAATGGGGGATGCTTGTGCAAAGGGAGAGAACAATCACGACTCGCTTGGTGTGTATGCCGGTGTAACAGGCCGAACTCTATCCCTGGCTAGTTCTTACCCCGAGTAAGAAATAGCCTAGGCTACTTTCTACCCCGGTGTAGTATCCCAGATTGTCCCCTACCTGGAAACGTCCCCGGGGGGGACAAAATTGACCACTGGAAATGTTTCCCGGGGACTTTCTCACCGTTCATAATGTCCGTACCCTGCGGACATTCTTAACGGCCAAAATGTCCCATTTATTGGGTTTTAGCCTCGTTCTGAAATGTACCTTGCCCTGAAAATGTCCTCCCTATGTACTTACATCCCGTAACGTGCCCTTTGCCAAAAAATGCCCCCCCCCCCCCCCCCTCCCCCTTCCGCCCCCCAGCCCTTTTTTTCTCCTATATAACATTTGCAATATCTGCTAGCGCGTGGTGTGTGTGTGTGTGTGTGTGTGTGTGTGTGTGTGTGTGTGTGTGTGTGTGTGTATTGTAGTAGTAGTAGTAGTAGTAGTAGTAGCAGTAGTTTTCAGTGTCACGTCTTTCCACTTTAAGTGATATTAGACAACAACAACAAAAAAGAAAAAAAAAAAAGAAAAGAAAAAGGGGGCGGAGGGGGATTGAGGGGGGACAGTGAGGGATGGGGGAGTGGGTGGAGGAGTGTGTGTATGTGTGTGTGTGTGTGTGTGTGTGTGTGTGTGTGTGTGTGTGTGTCTGCGTGTGTGTGTCTGCGTGTGTAGTTGTAAGTATAGGAAGTGGGGGGGCATGCCTGTGAATCAGTTTAGGTATGTCTGTGTCTGTTTTCTTGTTTAAAGCCAGCATGAAAGCCGGTGGATAAGTGTATACATCCAACTGTATGCCGAACAAGCATAGGGTTCATGCTCATGAATATAACAAGTATTTTTACATACACACGCGCTCACGTGTGTGTGTGTGTGTGTGTGTGTGTGTGTGTGTGTGTGTGTGTGTGTGTGTGTGTGTCTGTATGTCTGTCTGTCTGTATTTGTGTCTGTAATTGTTGTCTGATGCGTACGTGCGTGTGTGTGTATGCGTGCGTGTGTGTGTGTGTGAGTGTGTGTGTGGGGGAGGGGGGCCGAGGAGCGTGCGAATGTGTGTCTGTGTGCATATACGCACGCACGTGTATGTATATGTGAAAGTTATTGAAGTGATAAAAACCATTTTTCAATGGCAAAATCTTTGGCATATATTCCCTAAGTTTTCCCTGTCTTTCTGTCAGCGTGATCATGCCATTGGGTAAAACTCTCGGAACATGCCTCAGCTGACAAAACTGAACAGATTATTTATATGGGAGAGAGACAATGACAATGACAATGACAAACGTTTTATTGAGGGTAAAATGGATAAGCTGGAAGCTTCTTTACACCATGCCCTCACACACGCATACACACACATACATACATTGTAATAAATGAACTAAGTATGAATAATAAATGACATAGAAAAAACCAAATAGATTATAATAGTCACATAAATGGATGAATCAAAGACTACAATTACGGAAACATGAAAATCATACAAAACATTGCCACATGAAAATCTTCAAACACACACACGTGTCACACAAGCATTATACACATAATCTCGAACACACAAGTACACAGAGATACACACGCATACTTACACTCGCCGATTTTCCTTGCTTACACACTGTTGGAGAACAATTAATCAAAGTAC
>NC_134883.1:34589265-34594265 GCF_041734735.1 Babylonia areolata
CAGATACAGCTCAGGTTGAAGCGGTTGAGCTGTTTGGCGTGTCTGCTGTAGACAGTCCAGGTCTCGCTGGCGTAAAGGAGGGTGGTAAGGATCACTGTACAGTAGACCTTCAGCTTGGTGGTTGGGCTGAGTCCTCTCCGCTCCTGGACGTTCTCACAGAGTCTCCCAAAGGCGGCGCTGACTTAGGCAATCCTGTTTTTGACCTTAGCGTTTATGTTCACACACACACAAACACCCACCCACTTCCACCCTCACCCCCACACAGACACACACGTTCGTCCTTCACGTGCCATGCCATGCCCGCTCACATCATGCTCACTTTCAGACAACATCAGAGAGGTTAACAGTGACCTAGATGGCATGCAGTGCAGGGGAGCATCTCTATGTTTCCCCAGGTTCTCCCATGTCTATGTTCCCCTAGGTCTACGTTCCCCCAGGTCTATGGTCCCCCACAGCTGACCATGGTTGACCACAGTTCAAGAGTACTCAGACTGCATTATGTTGTCGCATTTGTGCATTATGTTTTTGAAGATGTTTGAACGCTGCATGACCACTACTGACCACTATCAGAGTTCAGCTTGCATGACATTGTATGCAGTATTGGAACGTTTTAGCAGGATTTCACTATACTGTTGGCCATTACTGACCGTTACTTGCCACTGCTGACCACTACTGACCATTACGTAAAACTCTTCAGATTGCGTTGTTTTGAGCGTTGAGCTACTACTGACCGCTGACCGCTACAGTCCACCAATGTCCACCACTGACTGGTGAACACCGCCGACTACTGTGGACCACTGACCACCACGACCACTACTGACTGCTGACCATTGGCTACTGCTGACCACTGCTGACAAACACCCAAAAGTGTCTGTGTGATTAAACAAACATATGTTAAGGGGAACATAGACTTGGGAGGATACAGACCTGGGGGAACATAGACCTGGAGTAATATAGACATGGGGGAAACATAGACATACCAAAAACGTTTTTTGTGGGAACATAGACCTGGGGGACTATAGACTGGGAGAACAAAGACCTGGGGGAACAAAGACACAGAAAACGTAAATTTAGGGGAACATAGACCCGTGGGAACATAGACCTGGAGGAATATAGTCATGTAAGAACTTGTAGCTGGCTGAAGGAAAATTTGGGTGAAACATAGACATGGGGGAACATAAAGCTGACCCCCCAAATTATCTGCAAAATAAACCGCTAAACCATCATTTCATGGAGGTGTGTGTGTGTGTGTGTGTGTGTGTGTGTGTGTGTGTGTGTGTGTGTGTGTGTCTGTGTGCGTGCGTGTGTGTGTCTGTGTGTGTGTGTGTCTGTGTGTGTGTGTGAATCAGAATCAGAATCATATTTTTTTGTCATGAAAACCGTGAATGAAAGGTTTATAGACACAACAGTAAAGAGAGAGAGAGAGAGAGAGAGAGAGAGAGAGAGAGAGAGTGTGTGTGTGTTCTTTGTCTCGTTTCTTGCTCTTTGATTTTTTTAGTAGAGACACCTTTCTTCAATACCCTCTTTTTCTTTCTTGTTTCTCTTCTCAGTTTCTTCTTTCTTCCATGTTTATTATCTAAAAAAATCATAGTTTTAAGTTTTATTTATCCTTTCACTCCAGTTGCTTATGGAGGACTGCTATCAAATGATACTTCTACGCCCAAAATAAGACATTTAAATACTCAACACTATAACTTAATAAGAAAACGCAAATATGTTTCAAACAACAATTAGAATTTGAATAAACCACTTGTGCAAATTTGATAAACGTACTTATAGCTAACAAATTTCATCTACCGACTTCGGACATTTTTCATGCACACGCTTGTTTCTGAAGTCATTATACTTTGTCCATTCCATTATAAAATAAAACCCATCCCCAATCACAGCCATATTACAAACATTGCATAACCGCAACTCTCGTGGTGTGCCACTACGTCTCCCTCTGTCTATTTCCAACTCAAGATTACAAAGCATAATTCATCAAAGCAATCACTGTACATCAGAGCGACTGAACGTCTCTGGGAACGAACTTCATGTTCAAGCATGATATCAATTAAAACAGGTGTTCCATATCGAAAATTTTAATTGCAGCTAAGACAACAGTTTTATCCAAGCAACAAGTACATCGATTACTTTCCAGTTTTGAATAAAAGCCCATTGGTAATAAATATTGTGTAAAATAAATTCCTTGCAGTTCACATACCCTTCATTCTAAGGTTGTTAATCTTGGCACCCTTCAAATATCAATGTATTTCGGAGAAAAAAAGAGGGGGTAAAAAAACATGGCCCAGAGGACATAAACTGGCCTAGGCCAAACTATACCCCGGGTATAATGTAGCCAAGGCTAGTTTATACGGGGGTAAACTGTGGCCTAGGCCAGTTCATATGGGGCTAAACTGTGGACAGGTAAGATCTGGTCTGTTGCACCGGTTTGTTAACTGTTGCTGTGCATGTGCACTTTTCTTATCCAGTCCAGCTGGGTTCTGGCACATTGAACAATAACCAGTGTCGTCATTGTTTGGGGAAAGTTTGGGATGGATGTGTTGATCCGTTATCAAACTCACAAAATGACGAGACCTTCAAAAGGATGCCACTATCGGTTGCTATTGCGGAAGTGTTCATTGGTTTACGGTTACAGGGATTGTGTGGAATGGAACATTGGCGCGAGCGATGGATGTTGCTTTCTTTCCTCTTCTGTTTTAAATTTTTTGTTTATTTTTGTTTGGGGTCGATTTCACGCACGGTGCGTGTCCAAGTTGATTGATTATTCATATCATTGTCTGGGCTCCACTTAAAGCACACGCCACGCTGCCGCCATCTTGTATTCAGTCGTTAAAAGGGGACGCTGGTTTTTGTTCACGCTGGGAGTTATCCCCAATTTCCTTCCATTTCCGAACTGCCAGTCCCTTTAATCACACCTCCAAAGCAGATTTTCTGTTGCCAGTTTTTTGTCCTTCTTGCCGTCGCCTTCAGTTAAAATCCCGCGCTGCGAGAATCCCTGCCGCTCGCACGTGGTGAAGGGCAAGTGTGTGCACGTTGGTTTGTTTGTCTTCTGTTTGTCTGTCTGTCTTTTGGTGGCTGTATGTCTCTTTCATTGTCTCCCTTTCGCTTTCTTTCACTTTGTACTCTGTGTCCTCAAGACAAGAACAGAAAACTTCATTATTTCATAAATGGAAAAGTAATACCGCAGGTGCAGCAAAGCAGACGCGGGGAATTATTAATCAACACAAAGGTATTAAACATTAATTTGAACAGCAACATTAACATATAAGACATGTGTATACATAAAAGCTTTTCACGTAACTATTAACTTTGAAACATTCTGATCAATATGATGAAATTTGTCCGAAACACACGAGCAATAACATTGCGCATCGAACTGCACATTCATTCTGCACATTGCCATACATATGGATACGCTCGCGCACACACACTCACACACACACGCTCGCGCGCACGCACATGGAAGCCCATCAGTTTTATGGATTTAAAATGAATGCGAAATAAGTCTTCTGTCCACTGAGTTTCACTTTTATAGTTTTGTCGCCTCATCCTGATGGCGGCAGCTGATGATGGAGTCTCCCGTCGGACTGACGGATGAGTAGGCAGGCAGGCTTAGCTGTCGGTGTGTGTCCTCATATGGGAGAAGAGGCCGATTTTGGATGCGCAACACTTCCCACAGGTGTTGCAAGGGAAAACGTCTCCAGAAGTTGAGCCCTGCTTCCTTCGCTCACGCTTCTCCTTAATGGCCAGCGTTCTCTTGTTTTCAAACGTCTTTATGCCACAACAGACTGGTTGACCATGTCTCCAACACAGTCATCCCTGAAGAACAGTGCGGCTTTCGGAGACCATCATGGAAGGTCTTCATGTCATGAGCATCAGCAGCGGACTGAAGTTCTTCGGACCTCTCACGCAGCCTCTTCTGTACGAGTTACTTGGTTTGCAAGTACTGGTTATTCTTCCTCTGGCAGTCTTTATCGGAAATGTGATCCTGATGCCGTATATGCAGTGTGTTCAGGAGCTTGGAGATTCCAGAGTCGTTCTCGTCAAACCATTGTTGTTTTGCTAAATTATGGTTGTCCTTGGTTATTGTCTGCATGTCTTTTTGTAACACTCGTCTCTCATACGGCTTTTGTATACTGACTCAGCTCATCCCCAGAACTGCACACATTCATCACATTATTCAAAACTCGCTTTCAGACTCAATTCGAAATCGGTATTAAATCTAGAGCATGTTAGAAATGATACTAATATACCCCCGAGTATGGCTATCTACATGGCGGGGTATAAACGGTCATGTTCATATAAGTGAACGTGGGAGTTGCAGCCCACGAACAAAGAAGAAGATACCAATATTCTTTTCACTTCTGCAAATTTCTGGCTTGGCGTTTCTTTTGAATACAAGATTTCTGGCTTGGCGTTTCTTTTGAATACAATCAACATTTGTAAAAATCAATATTCGTTGACCCTGACCTCTTCTCTCCCTCCCTCCATGCGCGCGCGCACGAAAGAATGGTCGGTTGGTTTGACCTGGTACTGTATTTACTTCAGTTGTATTGTATTATCCCAATACATTTTCTCAGCATGGTATGTATGTCTAGTAGCTCGTTATTCTAGCCGATACCTGTAGCCTTCTCTGTTTATTCATCGAAAGTGGGTGTTTTACATACAGTTCTGCCAGTGACGAGCTCTTGTTGACCTGGTTTCCTTCACTGCGATAAAGACACTCTGCACACGGTTCACAGAATGCAGACAAACAGGTTAAGCGACGACACTGTGTGACGTAAGCCAAATGCTCTACACAAAGGTTGGGAACTGGGTTGGCAGGCTAGTTTGACGTCACTGTTGAGATAAACGTAAATATTACGTCACCTGTGAAGTGCCGCCCGAAAGCACTGGTTCTTATTGCCTTTTTCCTTCAGAAAAGGAACGAAAGAGAGAAAGAGAGAGAGAGACTGAGAGAGAGAGAGAGAGAGAGAGAGGGGGGTGGGGGTGGG
>NC_134883.1:34601765-34604265 GCF_041734735.1 Babylonia areolata
TGGGTTCGTGTCTCGCGTACAAGTTTCAAGTTTCAAGTTTTAATTATCCTTTCACTCCTATTGGAGTATGGAGGATTACTACAAATAAACTTTTCATGCCCAGAACAAACTTTTCCAAATGCACAACAATGTCACATAAAAGTTGAGAAAACACAAATGTCTTTTAACTCCAAAAGTATAACTAGGCAACATTTGCAATTCTAATCATCTTACTTACAGCTAAAATGACTTTTTCAGTTGCCTCCTTTGAGCATATTACAAAAATTAAAACCGATTTTGGAGACAATATTTTTTAGGAACATATCTATTTTGTAACTGATCATAATTGGGACATTCCATTATAAAATGAAACTCATCACCAATCACAGACATGTTACAAACCTTACAAAGCCGTAACTCTCGTGGAACAGGATTTTTCCTCGCCCCTCCACTAGACCTTTGAGGAGCATTCAAGGGGCTGGTCTTTCGGATGAGACGATGAATCGATGTGCTGTGTACAGTTTGCGCTTGGCGCACGTATTTTGTATTTGTATTTGTATTTCTTGTTATCACAACAGATTTCTCTGTGTGAAATTTGGGCTGCTCTCCCCAGGGAGAGCGCGTCGCTACACTACAGCGCCACCCTTTTTTTGTATTTTTTTCCTGCGTGCAGTTTTATTATGTTTTTCCTATCGAAGTGGATTTTTCTACAGAATTTTGCCAAGAACAACCCTTTTGTTGCTGTTGGTTCTTTTATGTGCGCAAAGTGCATGCTGCACACGGGACCTCGGTTTACTGTCTCATCCGAATGACTAGCGTCCAGACAACCACTCAAGGTCTAGTGGAGGGGGAGAAAATATCGGCGGCTGAGCCATGATTCGAACCAGGCGCGCTCAGATTCTCTCACTTCCAAGGCGGACGCGTTACCTGTAAGCCATCACTCCACTTCGTGGTAAAACCCAAGTAACAACAGGGTTATCTGTGGCAAAATTCGGAAGCAAAATACACTTTGTTAGTAAAACAAACACATTCGCAGACAGAAAAAAAAGGCGGCGATACATTTTGGCAGGTAACGCACTCTCCTCGGGGAGAAGCCCGATTTTCACACTGAAAAATCTGTTTGGCAAAAAGTGATAGAACGCAATGCATTACAATACAGTGGAATGCAAAACCTGACGTTCAGTCCACATAAATAAACTCCACCCGAAACCCAGCCCGAGATCACCCAAACCAAAGAGATACAAACTGGTACAAACCTTTCGAAGTCAGATTTTCCTAGTTATCAATAACCAGAACTAAATTGCCCAGTTTTCGATATACCCATTACACGGAGCAAACAAATCCGATGAATTCGTAAACATCAGCCACGATAGTAGTAAGCTTCTCTGAAGGCGAACATTATACAGACATTCTGCGGAGCCTTTGTTTTCTTCAGCAGGTTTATGAAACTTCAGCACAGAGAGCAGTTTCAAGTGATCCGTTTATCGTGGACGTTTCAAACAAGAGGGAGTTGCTGGAGAGATCCGCTAACGATCCTAGTTTGGTTCTTACGCGCGCGTGAGGGTTGGAAAGTTCAAAGTACGTATTAAGTTACGATAAATTAGTGTGGCTTGTTCAGGGGATTCGTAAACCGTGCAGTGAAGTTCTATTCAGCCATCCCCAAAATCAAAGCTGACATTTTATTTCCAACGTACTGCGCTTAGGTCCGAGTTGTTAAACTTGGCATTTCAGTGCTCAGCGTATTGCGTCTGTCGTTCAGACTGTGGATGTCCATGTCTACAGGTCATCTTAATGTTACATTCGTTTAGTTTTTGTCAGATCAAGGCTACCAGTCTGTTTGATATTTTTTTTTTAGTGAAAAATAATGTGAAAAAAAGAAAGGATATGGACCAGTGTGTGTGTGTGTGTGTGTGTGTGTGTGTGTGTGTGTGTGTGTGTGTTGTGACGTGAAATGTGTGTTTGTGTGTGTGTGTGTGTGTGTGTGTGTGTGTGTGTGTGTGTGTGGGTGGGTGGGTGGGCGAGGGCTGGCGGTCTGTGTGTGCGAGCGCACGTGTGTTTTGTAATTGTGTGCATGTGTGCGCGGGTTCGCTCGCGTGCCTGCGTGAGTCGCCATGTTTTCGCTATCAAATCCTATATCCGTTGTAATGTTTTCAAATACTTGCTTTGCTTCGTTATCATGCATCCAACACATCCGTTCCGGCCTGTCATTCACTCGTTCACTCATTCGTTCAGATCATCCTATCATTCCACTGTCAACATAATTATCCCTTTCTTCATGATTTCTTTCTCCTTCCTTCCTTCCTTCCTTCATTCGTTCAGATACATCTATTCATTCCACTGTCAACCTATCCCTTTCTTCATGATTTCTTTCTCCTTCCTTCCTTCCTTCATTCGTTCAGATACATCTATTCATTCCACTGTCAAACTATTCCTTTCTTCGTGATTTCTTTCTCCTTCCTTCCTTCCTTCATTCATTCGTTCAGATACATCTATTCGTTCCACTGTCAACCTATCCCTTTCT
>NC_134883.1:34611765-34614265 GCF_041734735.1 Babylonia areolata
GAGGGGGAGGAGGGGGAGGAGGAGGGAAGAAGAACGGGGGAGGAGGAGGGGGAGGAGGAGGAGGAGGAGCAGTTTAAACAGAGGCAAGCTAACAATACGGGCTTTGCATTGAGTGAATGAAGAGGCCGAACGTACATAAACACCAACACAAACACTGCAGCGTTTGTTTCCGCCCTTGCCTTCTGTGTGTGCTGGTGGCGGTGGTGGTTCGTGTGCGGTGTGTGCAGAGAGAGAGAAAGAGAGAGAGGGGCTTGTTGCTTTCTCCGCACGGACTCCGCTACTACTGGCCCTTTTCTTCTTCTTCTTGGTCTGTGGGAGAGTTTGTGTGCGTGTGTGTTTGGGCCAGGGCACGACTCAGCCCCCTCCGTGCTGTTCCACGCTTGTTGTCTTTTGTTGTTCGGCTAGTTGTTTTCGGTTGATGCTTGGCCACCCGCCTGTCCCAGCCACACAAATTGCCAAGTTTCCTGGTGATTTTTTTTTTTTTTTTTTTTTTTTGGTGTGTGTGTGTGGTTTTTTTTGGGGGGTAACTCCCAAAAAATTGAAGTATTTGGACTTGCAGCATTTCACTGACGCACACTGGGAGGCGGAAAAAAAAGTTTGTGAACAAAGCCAGAACTTTTTTTGTTTTGCAACTAAGAGAAAAGGAAACATTAGAGGAAGTATCTGTTGAGATATGGTGAACGTCTTACATGATTTTCTGAAGTGGGGAAAATTGAGCCATTAATTATTTATCCTGCAGTGTGGTGTTTTAACAACAGTGTTTTCCAGTAAAACAAGCTGGACATTGGATGGTTTGTTCTTCAGACGGAAGGAACCGGTGAATTGAATGTTCTGGTGATTTGTGTGTGATCACTCTCAACACTTCCACCCTTTCCGCCACAAAGTCTGGCGCTGGGATTTTCCATCGATTTTTTTTTTTTTTTTATAAATCAAGCAGTGAATCATTACTCCTCTTTTGCCGCCTGATCAAGTTTCACCAGGAGTTTTAACCTGCACGCTCCGGGGGAAACCTTTTGCTCTGTGACTGACTCCCTGGGAGGAATAACCGCTAACGACGGCTGATCGATCTGTGTTGGCTGCAGGTGTGTGGTAGTGGTGATTGTCTTGTCAGGTGAGGAGCTTTGTCGAGGGTGCGCAAGACCAGTGGAGTACGGATCTTCCCTGTGACCGGATGGCGCTGTGTGGGCGGGGGTGAGGGGAGGATGCGGAGAGGAGAGAGCGGGGAGAATGGCAGCGGAGTTGTTGACACGTTATCGACCTGTTCCCACCTACACCAGCATGGCCCCCCTGTCAGCCGGCCTGGCGCTTCTGCTCCTCATCACCTCCACAGGTGAGTCACTGACGGTACCTCTCCGTCACCCTCACTTCTCACCACCTGGCGGGTTCTGTGTCGTTGGACCGAATAATCACCGTCATGAGCATTCTGCACCGTAAGAGTGCAGTGCCGGATAATTCTAATCACTGTGGTCATTTTCAACACTATGATCCATCGTCATTGTTTCAGAAAGGAAAAGGGATAAAAAAAACAACATTGATGACGATGACGACGAATAAAACAATCCAACAGAAATCATGACAATCCGTGAAATTATTTACAAGAGTAATAACGACAACAGTAATACTTACAAAAACTACAACAGTAATGATAAGGGTGATGATAAAAGATGACAGTGATACTGACAATAATCGCTGGAAGGAGATTGAAAATAGGACTGCATCCTACCTTTCATCTCATCTCTCTAAACGAAAGAACGGAAAGAAAGAGAAGCAATCAAACGCCGAAAGAATTGCAATGCATTCCGCTGGCGATAATACGATCCGAGCTTCTGAAATTTCCACGGCACTGACCTTATAAAATTCTTCTTCATTCTGACTTGGAAGCAATGTACATGAGAAAAATAATAGTTCAACGACCCAAATAAAAATTATATTTGTTCTTATTTCATGCTTTTTTTTCCTGAAAGAGTTCTTCTTGTTTGCAATTGAAATATTATATCGTCTTTTAGAAATTGAAATAGTTAAACGCTATTCGGAATCGTTAAAGAAATGGCACAATGATTTTTCTTTTCTTTTCTTTTTTTTTTTTGCGAAATGGTTTTACAGTTGAAAATAAATATGAAATTAGTATTCGAATACAGACCATAAAACATGAGGGAAAAAAAATTGAATGACCCCGTATGGCCAACAACACTTAATTCATAAGTTATATAATCCGTGCCATCAGTTCAATCACGCCCATGGTTACCTTGCTGTTAAATTAGCTTATAAGTTTGCGTGTGTGTAGGCGTACATAATGTAGATGTAGTTCTACGTAGGAGAAATTCAATGCAAGACCTTCGGTAGGCGGCAGTTTGTTCTGGAATAAAAGATGGGTGAGAGGAAAGTGTTCTCGATATTGTCATTATTATTACCGTCATTGTTATCATCATCATCATCATCATCATCATCACCATCATGACACATATGTTCAGACGATTGTGGAGGCTACGATTCCCATGAT